>NW_027506167.1:0-103093 GCF_021521415.1 Bidens hawaiensis | reverse complement strand
TACTACTCATTTTTCACCATAATAAAATTCATTGCATTTACCAAAACAATAATAGAAATTGAGCACATGTTTATTTTTTGTTTTATGTTTGAGTTTTGTAGAAACAATTCGTGTAGGAAATATGTTTTATATTAAGTGATTTGAGTGTTAATTCTATGTATGAAGAAATGTATAAATTTAGAAGTGGGAATATAGGATGTGTATGTATAAATTTAGGAGTAGGAATATAGGATGTGAGTTGGTGGAAAAAATTATAAGCGGTCCTAGGTAACTATAAAGGTACGTTGGACGTACCGTTGTATTATGTTAGGTGCACAGTCATAATCGCATGGTTCATTTATACGTTAAACCTTTCATGTTAAACAAGTCATAGTGGTTTTTTGTGGACAAAGAGAAATGTTGGATTCATAGGAAATATCAAACTAAAGTATCACTATCATGTTTTAGACGCAATGAGTGTGGGCCACATGTTTTAGGGCAATAACCAACATGTATTTTTATTAAACTAATGAATATGTCATAAACCCATAAGTATGATTGATACCTGATAAGTATGATTGATACCTGACAAGTAATTAACTGATAGCTACTTAACGGATTTGGATCTGGTATATGACTAAGTTTTATATACATGTTTGATGTTAAGGATTACCTAAACGCGTCTCGAACTCATCTCATTATCATCCCTAGTTCCTTACTTCTTTTCCTTCCTACCATTCACATCACAAAATCCCCACATATAGGGTTGAAAAACCACTAGATTTTTAAAGACTAATTTGTTACGGTAATACACTTGGTTGAATCGCTATGAATTATGGTATATTCGTTGGTTAGTATAATGTGTTTAGAACAATCAAAATACACAACCACTATGTGTGTTGACCATTGAAATTTGAATCAATGAATCATAATAGTTCCTACATATATATGGCAACCAACAAATAAATAAAATTCGACAACTAATATTCTAATAAGTTCTACAACCGAATGTGTTTAAATCCATTACGTAAAAAAATTAAAACAGTCATTCTTCTTACTTCTTAGTGTATGGACAATGTCATGCATGTCCATGGGATACACAAATCTTTACTCGCATATCTACACACAAATAATACACATGCAAATCTAGAGGCAATACGTGTCGCGCATTACATCAGTTAAGTCATTTTTATAGAGAAGTCTTTTAATGAGTAAAGACTAGATATTCAATTCTTAGTTGTGTATCTCATTGTTAAATGAGAAATTTGTTTCCAACAAGACTATATAAGTATAACACATACAGAAAAAGAATATTTTTTTGTGATTTTCTCTAAAATCATTTTGTGATAGTAAAGTAGTTTAGTGAAGCATCATGCATCACTTATTTATTAGGCTAAAGGGTATATACTAATGAGCAACCTTCACTGGTCTTAGGTGTCAGCCACTTAGCCATTCATTCCTCACTGGCCTCACGCAAACACCTTTTAGGTATTAAACAGAGTCGGTACGCAGCGGAAACACAAACAAACCCTGCACAAACAAAAGCAATAAAAAAGGAGACGAGATTTTACGTGGTTCGGTCAAGGCGACCTACGTCCAAGGGCTGCAACTAGGGTATTTTTATTAAGCACAGTACAAAGATTACAATACATGACTAGGTATATACAGATAACAATTAGGTTTAATAGAGTATGGACTAAGAAAACTCCAAATGGGTCATCCTCCATAATTAAACGGGCCGCCCTCCTTTTGTCTTCCAGTTGTCAACCAACGAACCCGACCCAAAGGCTTTCACTAATTCTAACAATCTCCCACTTGAAGGCCTTGCGATAAACTCTAGCCCGCATTCAAGTACAAAGCAACCCAGTCATCAGTAATATCAGTAATCTTTATTAACAAGTCTTCCAAGCTTCCAGTACTCATAAACAAGCTAAGACTTACCACCTAGTTGCAGCAACCCCCTTCGACATCAAGTACCAGAAGGCCAGTTGAAGCTACACCGAGCCCCAACTCATCAACCAAAACTGATATGTCCCCTATCTCAACTGCTACGCACGATCCACCAGATCCAGAGATAACCCGAGAACGACTACCACTCTCCTCTTTCAGCAAGAGTTCCCAAGGAGAGATATTATCAATCGAATAATGATCTTCAAAACCCAACGTTGTTTTGTAACTGTTCCCGAAACACAACCCGCGCTCCCACTGTCACTAAACCCTTGACCTGTTTAAGACCTCCGACCCCTCTCAGCTTGAATCACCTTGGCACCAGGCTCTACTCTTGCAAATTGAACCGTATTTTGCCCCTTCGACTCAGCGAACCCGACTTTGTTTTGAGGGACGGTCATACTTCCCTCAGTAGGCACTTCCACCATGTATAATGAACCATATATGTTTCAACGAGCAATAACCAGACTACCCTTAGTTACCTTCCATTTACCTCCACCGAACTTTACTTTCATGCCTAGTTCATCCAGTTGACTAACAGAGATAAGCCTTCTCTTCAACGATGGAATAACCCTAACATTCTTCAAGTTCTAACTGGTTCCCGATAGAGTTACCAACCAAATTAACATCCCCCATGCCTGTAACATTAAGAACATCACCATTAGCAATACGTACCTTTCCAAAGTTACCAACCTTTAGATTCACCATCGTCTCCCCGTTGTGCGTAGCGTGAAACGAAGAACCCAAATCCATGACCCAAGAGTCCAACATTTTATCAACACTACAAAATATTGTCTCGTCATCACTGACGCCTTCATTAACATGTTCAGCAGTGTTTACCTCAGCAACTTTTCCCTATAATCTGTTTGGACAATCACTCTTAACATGTCCAACTTCATTACACCTCCAGCACTTCACATTCTTCCGGGTTCTTGATGAACTCCTCCCCCAACTCTCACTGCTCCTGTTATTTTCCCTTCCTCTTCCAGCATAAAACATACCAGAATATGATCCACCACTCGTGCTTTTCCGGCGAACGTCTTCACCCAACACAATATCTCGGACCCCCTCAAATGTCAAACCATCGGCCCCCGTAGAACTAGTAATGGCCGTTACAGTTCCAGACCAACTCTCAGGCAAAGAAGATAGTGTTGGGTTTTAACAAGATTATCAAAGTCCATATAACCCATTATATGTTATAATTGCAGCGGATAATAAAGTTTTAAATCTTGTTAGTGATAAATATAAAACCAATTTTATATAGATTAACCCAATGCCCGGATCCATATACAAAATACATGCTATCAAAACAACAATAGGGTGTTGCATGAATCATACCTTCAAGTCCGAAAGATAAAGAGGATGAAAGATATGAACGGCTAGCTTCCAATGGAGGAAACCTCAAGCTTGTATACCCAACGAGTTCCAACAAACACCTTGGTTGCTAGGGTCCTAACACTTGATGCAAGAACAACCTTTGTTCTTTTCTTCTTCTTGTTCTCGGCCTCAAAGGGAGAAAAGAGAGAGAGAGATGTGTGTGTGAGAGAAGGTGTAAATTGTTATTCACCCAAGAATAATGATCTTCCAATGGTATCTCTTGCATGTCTTGAAGGAAGTAAAAGGAGGAGAGAGAAGAGGGAGGAATTTTCCCACCCAAATTTCAAATCCCCTTTTAATAACTTACAATTATTTACTTATAATATTTACGTTATAAAACATATCATAAGTAACATGCAATATGTCATTTAACCAATTTAAATAACATCTCTCAAAATATAAATTATCCCTATAATTTATTTAACACACAAATGCAAATATTTAGCAAACCATTTTCCAAATATTATAATTGTTGATAATCATTACTTAGATCATATATAATAATAATTATCGTGGCGTTTGTCTAGCTTGTTATTGGGTATGACCCAACTTGGATCAATACGTACTAGCCACATCAACTCTAATATGTGTCTTGGGCAGATCGATTCCAACGATCTCCCACTTGCACAAGATACATATAAGATTGATGCAAATAGCAAATACCTCCTAACAACGGTTTATTATCCCTAATACGCATGACGAAGTGCCATTCAATAACATCATCCCCTTCAAGTCCCTTACTTGAAATGATTTAGGTGAAACTATCATTTATCCTTTTGCCACAAATGTCATGTTAAATCCAGAGACACAGAGTGATCATTCTCTGTTGATTTAACTTTTCAGGCCTTAGACATTTAACTCTCAACGAATAAGAGGGACAAATCCCCTATTGACTACATACTTCTCTCACTATCACCTTGTATTATACTTGAGCTTAGCCTTATGTACTGACATGTTTCAGAGCAGCGAAGTACTAAGTCAAAGTATAATAGTCGATGAAAATCAAGACCCAATATGTATCTCAGGTCAGAGGATACTATGATGTTCGCATTTACTCAAATTTACTTATGATCACAAATCACAAGGATTCCATGCAGTAAAATTTGACGGCGGGTCAGTACAATAGTTATCCCATAAATATCTATGAACCTTGGCAGCAAACCCTTTGCTATATTCATACCTTATGAATATCTACCAATCCAAGTTCATAATAGTCTTACTTTCATATTTGTTCCCACAAGTATGATCGACTACGGACGTTTAGAATAATTCAATTATTCACGGATTTTAAACATGCTAAAATGGAACATAACTCAAAAGTCATAATCATAAACCATAATCATATGAATGAGCCAAAATAACAATTGTTCCGATATCCAAATACAAAATATGATCAAATCCAATCACTAGAATATCGAAGTCCTAAGGCGCAAGCATGACCCTCATGCTTCGCCCTTTCAAGGAGCTTCGTGAGCGGATCCGCAATGTTTTGATCGGTGTGAACTTTGCGAATACATATATTTCCTTCTTCAAGTTCATCCCTTATGTAGTTGAATCTCCGCTCAATGTGCCTAGTCTTTTGATGTGCACGGGGTTCCTTGATTTGAGCAATCGCACCCTTGTTGTCACAAAAGATTTATAGAGGGTCCTGAATGGTACGGACTACCCCTAGATCGGCAATGAACCTTCTAATCTACGCAGCTTCTTGAGCTGCCAATGAGGCGGCGATGTATTCCGATTCAGTGGTGGACAAGGCTACCACGTCTTGTTTTGCGCTCTTCCAAGAGACAGCACCACCATTTAGAACGAAGACATATCCCGATTGTGATCGAGAATCATCTCGATCAGTTTGGAAACTCGCATCCGTGTAACCCTTTACAACGAGTTCCTCCTCACCAGATCCATATATAAGAAACATATCCTTAATCCTCCTAAGGTATTTCAATATGCTCTTAACTGTCATCCAATGGCTAGTTCCCGGATTTTGTTGATACCTACTTGTCATGCTCAAAGCGCATGACACATCTGGTCTGGTGCAAATCATGGCATACATGATGGATCCTATAACAGATGCATATGGGATTCCACTCATTTTGTCTTGCTCATCCTTTGAGCTTGGACATTGAGAAACACTCAACATTGTTCCTCTTTGAATAGGTACCAAACCTTTCTTAGAGTTTTCCATCTTGAACCTTTTCAAGATTTTGTCAATGTATGAACTTTGATTCAAACCTATTAACCGCCTTGATCTATCCCTATAGATCCTTATTCCTAGAATATAAGCGGCCTCACCAAGATCCTTGATGGAAAAACAGCTTCCAAGCCAGGATTTTACACCTTCCAAGGTTGGAATGTCATTTCCAAATAGTAATATGTCATCGACATATAATACCAGAAAGGTAATGATGCTCCCACTAGCTTTCTTATACACACAAGCTTCATCAGCGTTTTTGATGAATCCAAACTTCTTAACTTCATCATCAAAACGGTGATTCCATCTCCTAGATGCTTGTTTCAATCCATAGATTGATTTCTTCAACTTGCATACTTTATTTTGATGTTGTGGATCGACAAAACCTTCAGGCTGAACCATATAGACATCTTCTTCAAGATGTCCATTTAGAAAAACAGTTTTGACATCCATTTTCCATATCTCATAGTCATAATATGCGGCTATGGCAAACAATATCCTTATAGACTTTAGCACTGCGATGAGCGAAAAAGTTTCATCATAATCAACCCCTTGAGTTTGAGTGAAACCTTTTGCTACAAGTCTAGCTTTATAAGTATCCAATTTTCCATGCATATCGGTTTTCTTCTTGAAAACCCACTTACTTCCAACCAGTTTGGAATTAAGAGGTGGTACAACCAAGTCCCATTCTTGATTGTCATGCATGGATTGCATCTCAACGTTCATGGCTTCCAACCATTTATCACAATAAGATTGTGACATTGCATCTCGGTATGTGGTTGGTTCATCAGAATCTACCACATAGCATCCATCCATGAAAAATCCATATCTTTCAGGTGGGGTGCTAATTCTAACAGATTTGCGAACGTTTTTTGTGGGTTGATCAACCAATTGATCATTATCAACAACCTCTTGTTGATCGCTAGTGTCAACCAAACGTGTATCGGCTTGTGGTTCTCGATCCTCCTCGAGTTCCATAGTTCTATCAGTTCCTTCCATAAGGAACCTTCTTTCTAAGAACTTAGCCTTGCGAGCTATAAACACTTTATGCTCATTTGGATTGTAGAAGTAATATCCCATCGAATCTTCGGGATATCCTACAAAGATACACTTAGTGGACCGGCTTTCAAGTTTGTCTGGGGTGTAGATCTTAACATAAGCCTCACAGCCCCATACCCTTAAATATGATAATAATGGAACCTTTCCATGCCATACTTCAAAAGGTGTCCTTTCCACTTTCTTGGTTGGTGCCATATTTAAAATACGGGCAGAAGAGATCAGTGCGAAACCCCAAAATGATAGAGGTAATGTGCTTCTAGCCATCATGGATCGAACCATATCCAATAGAGTTCGATTCCTCCTCTCAGACACACCATTATGTTGTGGTGTTCCAGGTGGAGTAAGTTGTGAGACAATCCTACAAATCCTAAGATGTTCTAGAAATGCATCATTGAGGTATTCACCTCCTCTATCGGAAAGTAGTAGTTTGATTGTTTTGTTGAGTTGATTTTGTACTTCATTTTGGAAGACTTTGAACATTTCAAAGGCTTCATTTTTGTGTCTTAACAAGAACACATACCCATAGCGACTATAATCATCGGTAAAGGTAATGAAGTATCTTTCACCATTCCTTGTCATTGTCCTAAAAGGACCACATACATCCGAATGTATGATACCTAATAAGTCTTTCGCCCTTTCATTACTTCCACTAAAGGGCTCCTTGGTCATCTTTCCCAATAAACAAGATTCACATTCATCAAATGAATCATCACTTGATTTCAAAAGACCATTCTTTTGAAGTGTATGAATGCGATCCTTGTTTATATGACCAAGACGACAATGCCAAAGAAATGTTTTACTCAAATCCAATTTGAGTCTTTTGGTGCTTGCTTGGTACAACGAGTTATTAATGGATGTATTATCATGAACCAAATCATAAATGCTATTAAACAGCGTCGCTTTAAAATAAAAGACATCATTCATGAATACATAAAAACCATTGTTTACAAACTTGAAATCATAACCACATTGTCTTAAAAGAGAAACGGAGATAATGTTCCTACTCAAACTAGGAGAATACAGAATGTTTTTCAAAAGTACTTCCAAACCATTTGGAATCTTCAAAACATAATCTCCTCGGGCTTGGACGTCAACCTTTGCTCCATTGCCCATGAAGAGACTTATATCTCCTTTCTTGAAATCATTTCTTCTTTTGAACCCCTGCAATGAATTGCATATATGAGTTCCACATCCGGTATCCAATACCCATGTGTTAAAAGAAATAATATTAAGATCAATATGGATCATGAAAGTTGTACCTGAGGTTTGCCCTGCATCCCTCTAAGATTTCAACTCCTTGAGATAGGTTGGACAATTTCTCATCCAGTGACCTATCTCCCCACAACCAAAGCACGGATCCTCAGCGCTAACCTTTAGCTTCTTGAGTTTGGGTTCCGCCTTTGCCTTTCCCTTGAACCCCTTCTTGACTTGCCCTTTACCAAGGACAACCTTTTCCTTTGGTTCCGGGTGATGCCTTTTCTTCAAGCCACCCTCATTGATCGCAAGAATGGGTAAAACCTTTTTACCCATGCCGGCTTCGGCTGTCTTAAGCATTGCGTGAAGCTAACCAACGCTTTTGTCCCATCCGTTCATGTTGTAGTTCATGAAGAATGTCTCAAACCTTTTAGTTAAGCCGTTTAGGATCAAATCCGTGGCTAACTCTTTTGAGACGGAACAGTTAAGCCGTTCAAGCTGATCAATGTGGCTTTTCATCTTAAGCACATAAGATGATACGGATTGGGTTTCTTCCATATGACATGCATGAAGTGCTCGAACCGTTTCGAAGCGTTCCACCCTTGCTTGAGTAAGGAACATTTCCTTAAGCTAGGTTATCATGTCATATGCCCCATGATTCTCGAAATCCTTTTGGATCTCGGGAATCATTGTTCCCAACATGAGGCAAGAAACTTGCACCGAATCTTCGGTGTATTTCAGCCAATCCGCGTAGGAATACAAGTTGTTGACATCGGGTTCATCGGGAATAGGATCGTCTAATATGTAAGACTTCTTCTCTTGCTTGAGAACAATTCTCAAGTTTCGATACCAGTCCATAAAGTTGTTAAAGTTTAGACGATCCTTGTCCAAAATGGATCTCAGTGATAGATTATGCACGTGAGGGATAATAGCGTTCTGTTGATTATTTGCGGCCATCTATAAAAAATTTAACAAAGTTCAATTTAGTATTTTCGATATCAATAAATTTTAATCTTTAATACCCTTTAATGTCTCCAAGACAATTAATGATTAAAATCTAGAATCCAACGTTTCATTCAAATAGTAGTTATGTGACCCTTATCCTACTAATCAAATTAACAAGGTAGTCAACGTTTGACAATTGCAACCCTTTGCAACTTCTAGATTTATGGGATCGGTTAAAAATCATATGTTTAGTTGGCATGTTTAATCCCATCAACACCTTTGAACGCCATGTGCCGGTGACCCTATTCACATGGTTTCAAATCAAGTCGTCCTACTTACACACACATGTGAGTTTACACATACAAGTGGTTAGGTGACCCTCATTCCAAAAGTATTGTAAAATCACTTTAAGATCACAAGTTTTCTTAAATATGGTTAGGTGACCCTTACCCCACATCAAGTCTACAAGTGACTTAAGTGTCGTATAAAAGGATGGTGTTCAACTTGTTTTAAAAGGGATTTTAGTTTTCAAAATTCTAGATTGGAAAACTATATTAATGTACCTTCCATTTGCATGCATTCAAATGTATGTTACCTTTGAAAACCAATTTTCAAATTCCTTTAAATAAAACCCATTTTATTATGAAATCAATAATAGTTAATAAAACCAATTTTATCACTTAATAATTTCAAAGGAATCACTTTTATGCTAGTTTTCGATTTTAATTGTTAACATCCAAACATGATAAAACAATAAAATTAAAACAACCATACAAGCATAAAATACAAGCACATGTCCATAACCATAGCCACCTAAATAGACAACACTTGTTGACCGAAACAAGTGTGTCAAAAGGTCTCTCCTAAGGGACGAGAATGACACAAGGCATGTGTCGGTGAACTCCTACTTGATCCCGCATCCATATGCTTCAAGTGTCCACCTTGTGTTGTGACTCTTCCACTTTATATGGGCTTCCATTTGGGCTCCAACTTCAGCTCCTAGCTTCCATGGGCCTCCAAGTTTGGGCTTTGGTCATTGGGCTAAAATCCCATCTTGGACTATAAGGTCCATTAAGGCCCAAAACCAAAACCGTAACTTTGTTGCATCTTCTTTTACAAAAAACATATCCTAATACATTTTCTCTAGTAAAAGAAATACAACTAATCTACTTATTATTACAAACCAATATGAATGAATAAATAGATTACAAACCCAAATAAAATAATATTACAACCAAATTGAATATTGAATAAACCACAACACAAACACACATCCAAACACAAGGTCATGGCTAGGTTATGAACATCCAAATGCACATCCAAATATGCAAGGCCTTAGAAGACCAAAATGGTTCCCTTCTAACCCATAAAACTTTCGGCCAAGAGGAACAAAACCGAAAGTTTCGGGTTTTGTCAAAACAAAATAATTAATCATCCATATGACTCATGCATGTATAGTATAATCTTGAGGAACCAAGGGGTAACCAAAAGCCAAAAAACTTTCGGCCATATGGTGAACCACACCATAAAACCCGAAAAAGTTTTAGATCTATGAAGCATGTATCCGTATAAGCGGCTCTGATACCATTGTTGGGTTTTAACAAGATTATCAAAGTCCATATAACCCATTATATGTTAAAACGCAGCGGATAATAAAGTTTTAAATCTTGTTAGTGATAAATATAAAACCAATTTTATATAGATTAACCCAATGCCCGGATCCATATACAAAATACATACTATCAAAACAACCATAGGGTGTTGCATGAATCATACCTTCAAGTCCGAAAGATAAAGAGGATGAAAGATATGAACGACTAGCTTCCAATGGAGGAAACCTCAAGCTTGTATACCCAACGAGCTCCAACAAACACCTTGGTTGCTAGGGTCCTAACACTTGATGCAAGAACAACCTTTGTTCTTTTCTTCTTCTTGTTCTCGGCCTCAAAGGGAGAAAAGAGAAAGAGAGATGTGTGTGTGAGAGAATGTGTAAATTATTATTCACCCAAGAATAATGATCTTCCAATGGTATCTCTTGCATGTCTTGAAGGAAGTAAAAGGAGGAGAGAGAAGAGGGAGGAATTTTCCCACCTAAATTTCAAATCCCCTTTTAATTACTTACAATTATTTACTTATAATATTTATGTTATAAAACAGATCATAAGTAACATGCAATATGTTATTTAACCAATTTAAATAACATCTCTCAAAATATAAATTATCCCTATAATTTATTTAACACACAAATGTAAATATTTAGAAAACCATTTTCCAAATATTATAAGTGTTGATAATCATTACTTAGATCATATCAAATAATAATTATCGTGGCGTTTGTCTAGCTTGTTATTGGGTATGACCCGACTTGGATCAATACGTACTAGCCACATCAACTCTAATATGTGTCTTGGGCAGATCGATTCCAATAGATAGCAATATAATAGCTTGAGTCTCATTATCCAACTTCATGCCTACAGAAGCTAACCTGGACATAATTGAGTTGAAATCAATAATGGGACCAGCGGCCGAACTTCCCTCGTGCATCCTTGTCATAAACAATTCCCTCATCAAGAACACCTTATTGGATGCAAACGGTTTTTCATACATATTTGACAGAGTTGTCATCATACCACGAGCCGTGGTTTCTTTCATAATATTAAATGCAACGCTCCTCATCAAAGCCAATGTAATTTTACCTCTATCCTTCTTGTCCTTTGAGTTCCAAATTGATTCTTCGGCTTTATCCATTTTATCCGGCTTGTCCTCCAATACCATATCCAAATCATGTTCCCCAAGTAACGCCTCTATTTGCATTTTCCACCATGCAAAATCAGTCCCGTTAAACTTGTCAATTCGAACCTTCCCGTCTTTAGACATTGCAAAAAGAGAAAACAAAGCAAAAACCAATAAACAAAAACTCTAACCCAAAACCTTTCTTACACCCCGAAACTCTTGTCAACAAATACCCGAACCACACAATCAAAGCAAACCCGAACACAAATCGAATCTTGAACACTCAACCTTCTATTCTAGTTCGACAACAAGAAGCAACTGACACTGCTTCTTCTTTGATTGTTAGACGTAACGCACGACCTAATACGCGGTATCTTGTAAACAGCGGCGACGAAATTCCGGTAAAGGACGAACGACGACTCCAAGGGTTTTTGATGAAACCCTAATCGCTTGAGAGTAATAATACGTGAATTGGCTTCTGTTTGCGTCAAACACCTGCAAACACCACAAAACCAAAAACAAAATAAACCCTATTTTGTTTTATGTGCTTCCTTTTTCTATGGAGGTCACGACAGAAAGGAATAAACTTCTTTGTATTCAACTCACAATCAAAAGGAAATTATTTATTTTCAACTATGACCCGTGAATAAATAACACATCAAAATAACCTTGAAAAAAACCACCAAAAAAGTAAAAGACTTGCAAGGATTTTACGTAAACAACTTACAAACCGAAGATAACGTCGTTCTCCGTTTCAGCGCTCACGGTGTTTAACGAACCTTTGGCTCTGATACCACTTGTTAGGTATTAAACAGAGTCGGTACGGAGCGGAAAACACAAACGCACCCTGCACAAACGAAAGCAATAAAAAGAGACACGAGCTTTTACGTGGTTTGGCCAAGGCGGCCTACGCCCACGGGCTGCAACTAGGGTATTTTATTAAGCACATTACAAAGATTACAATACATGACTAGGTATATATAGATAACAATTAGGTTTAATAGAGTAGGGATCAAGAAAACTCCAACTGGGACATCCTCCATAATTAAACGGGCCGCCCTCCTTTTGTCTTCCAATCGTCAACCAACGAAGCCGACCCAAAGGCCTTCACTAATCCTAACAACACCGTCCCCCTATTTTTGGTCACGCATGACCTGACCTGACTAGGGATGGTCAGTAGCATCAATAGCCCTTTGTCTTGGTTTTGTGACCGTTGCAAACATAGGAAATACCCAGATTGGAAAATCCAATATCAAATCTTCTCCGGCGACATCCAATCGCAGATTCCGACAATACTCAGATTGAAAAATCCAATATCAACAGCTTCCCCCCCCCCTTCAAATTTCACGCATTATTGTTCGAATTTCCAATTGGGTTTTCAAATTCGAGCTGCAATTTTTATTCAAACACCAACAAAACTTAAATTCGAGTAATACCTATTTCAATTGAGTGAATCTTGTATATGGGTTTTCGATTAATTGTGGAATTGAGTGAATTTTGGATTGAATTGAAGAGAGTGTGTGTTAATAATAATAATAATAATAATAATTATTATTATTATTATTATTATTATTATTATAAAGAGTTATGTGTTTGATTTTTGGGGTAGATGAGTGAATTTTGGATTCGAGCTGCAATTATGTTGTGGTGTTCTTGAGCTGCAATTATTTTTTTTGGCAGATGAGTGTTGGATTTTTGGGTGTTTGATTTGATAATATTACAATTTCAAATATATATATTAAATATAAAAATTGTATTAAATAAAAAAGAAATATAGGAAATAAAGAACGATGAAGAATGGTGTTTAAGGGTGTATACTCTTAGGTTGAAAGGTGTTGAAGAGTGATGTTGAATGATAGGAAAAGTTGACATGGCGTTGGAGTAGTGAATGAGGGGAATGGTGTTGAGGAGCGTATACCCCTTGGCCTTAGGGTAGCAAACAGTTTGATGTCGTGAGAATGTAAGTGTATTTTAATTTATACATAGATTGTGCGTGGTTAAATATTCCCTTCCACATATGTTGGATTTTAGAGCTCATATAAGTGGTAAAGTAAAGAAAGAGGAAGCTTGATACATTTTGTTTTCTTGGTAACATTTTGGATCTTTTGGAAATATAGGAACGGTGTAATCTTCAATAACAAACAAGTACGGGATGTTAGAGTGTTAGCGATGCATGATCAAGGAGGAAACGTTTCATTGGCTACATAATCGTCTCCATTGTTCCAATGTGTGTGCGTGTTTTTTTTCTCTAATTGCTTAAACTCTTGTAATTTGTTGGTTTTTGCGGTTCCGGTGTCAGTCTCTCTTGTGCTTACATGTGGGCTTTGTTTATGATACATAGTCGTTTAATGGGAAAAATATATACATAGGTGAATGCACTATATCTTTAGTGTATTCACTAAATACTCCACTGGTTGATGCCAGCGGAAAAAAGTCATTTCCTTAACAATTTTCATGAAAAAACCACAAAAGCTTGTTTTGATTTAGCCTTTCACATTCGTTGAGCTGATCTTTGGCATCAGGCAGCGGAGTCGGCTTTAGACTATGGCAGGGTAGTCGACGGCCACAGGCCCGATTTTTTTTTATAAATATTATATGTACTTTAATGAAAAAGAAATGTATAATTAATGTTTCAACAAAATTACATAACTACTAGCATGGTCTAGTGACAAAGTGGCATGACATCTAACCAAAAGGTTGTTGGTTAGAGTCTTATTTGAGACATTTTTAAGTTTATTTTTATACAAAAGTTTTTTACACAACTCAAATCATAATCAAGTAAGCCCATTTAAAATTAAATTGTTTAAACCCAACAGCATATTTCTTTTGCTTAAGGTCAAAAATAAATTTCGTCTTATCAGCGCCGGCCCTGTCATGCAGTTTGGCACATATCAAGAGGTTTTAGCAACTCAATAGATGGTTGAGGTCGTTCGACCTACTCAATACGTTAAAAGTTAAACGAAAACAAAAAAAATAACATTTAATTTTCGAAAACCTTTGATGTTTCATTTGGTATCAGATATAGTATTAGATATAGATAATAACTTTTATAAATACAAGTTGTCGACACATTTAAAGGATTTTCCTTTTGTAAATAAAATAATTTTATGCAATAGCGAGCATAAATTCTCGACCATCTTTCGTTATCATGTTCACTAGACATTGTAGTTGGCCTCTCATGGTTACCAGTTAGTCGTGTGTAAGTGCACATGTCTTTTGTGAAATAAGACAGCTTATAAATAAGGGAGAAACTTTATGAAAGAAAAATTAATGATTTATATAAATTACTTAGGAAGAAATGGCCTGAATAAATTCAACAAGTGATTAATAATCATGTTAGGTATAAAAAAATAGCTATCGTTCCCTTTTCTGATGAATTATATGGTTTTATTATATCATTACCCAATAAGATTTTCAAATGAAGTGTAATTACGATTGAAACAGTAGAAAAAGAAATATGAGTTAATAGATGCTCTAACGTTGAAAATATCATAAAAATGAAGGGGGGGGGGGTTCCCTATATTAATTAAGAAAAAGAAATGGAAAAACTTTTTATTTTTTTTATTATAGGATCTATTGGATATCTTTTAAAAGATGGCATGTCGCCACTCTGACTCGAACCGAGATGCTATAGCAATGCTTCCTAAGTGTAGTGTGTCTATCGATTTCACCATATCAGCTTGCTCAAACTCACAATAACCTATTTATATTCAATCATCGAGATTGAACAAGTCAATTCAATCAAATCAGCCTTTTTTAATAAAGAATCAATTAGTAAATATTCAAATTAATAAAAAAAATGAGTTCAAAAGTCAATTTGAAGGTTCATTAGTTTCATTTTATTTACTTTTTTTTGTCATTCTTTATGGTTTATCTGATTTCATAAATGTAACATCGTGAAAGTTTCGGGTCAATATTACCGAGTTTCAAAAGATAAAGGACCAAAAGAGGCAAGTTCCAAAGTCCAAGGACTAAATTGTAAAAATCTGATTTCCTGAGCCATCGCGATACGCGATGTATCAGAAGACAAGCCCATCGCGTATCGCGAGGGCTTGATTACAAACCCAAGGAAATGGGTATATGGCGATACGCGATTGCCTGAAAGCCAACGTCATCGCGTATCGCGATAACATGTGATGAGTGAATGTTTGGTTGTGGCTAACTGTTAATAATATTGCATTTTTATTTTAAATATTTGTTGAAATGCAATTACATTAAGTTGTTTTCATTTTTTTATTGGTGAACCAAAAGGAGTTTTAAATAATAATAATAATAATAAACATGATACATGTTATACTTTGGAGAATTATGGTTACAAATGTGAAATGTAATTCATTACTTAATGGTATTTTGTAGCTACGTGAAGGACTTTTGTGAAGTAGTTTATTAAATGAATAATTGCATTTACATGTTACAAATAAATGAAGAAGTCAACTAAGTTTATAAAAGTTACACGTGCACAGGGGCAATTAAATGGCATTGCATGTTACACACAAGACTAAATGGGCTTTAACGTTCTGTGGGTTAAAAAGTGTGAACGAACTTCTAAATGGGCCATCTAAGCCCACGTGAACAATTAATTTAGAGGGCACCCACTAATTGGAGGCACGCGGACGCAAGGAAGGCAGACGACAGGAGGGCAAACACGAGGGCAGCATCATCCTTGGCTGTTGGCACGGAAATCAAGAAGGCGCAATCATGATGCGGCAAGGCTAATGTTGTTGTAACTTACTCTGGGTGAATGGTTCGTTTAGGTTAAACATTAAACTTTTTTTATTTATTTATTAGATTTGTTTATATGATAACAAACATTTAACAAATTGCAGTATTAGTTAATTAAACAGTTTTTTTGGTGTTTTGAGTTCTTTCTTTACAATCACGTTCGGTCGATGACAAAACCTAGAATCGAGTTAGGTGACTTAAGAGGGTTGACTTGATACTAGTAGACTCGATAATTGAATTGTATAAGTTTGATGACAAAAACCTGTCTCAATATCTACTTAAACTAATTTTCAATACCATGTCTATGTGGTGTCCAATTAATTAAATGAGTTTTGTGTGAAACCTAGAACCTGAACCCGAAGAAGGTTGCGTTTTCCTTAAATTGTTTTTAAAATCAATCTTTTAAATTTTGCTTGACATCGTTTGTCCACTTTAGCTAGTTAAAATTATATTAAGAACCAAACAAATTTTGTAACACTAACCAAATGTTCCTTGTAGATACAATACCCTACTTACTCTATATATATAGTTTAATTCGGTTTTTGATTAAATAAAAAAACGGTCATCAACGTGGTCTGACATGCAAGACACGTGTTGCCACGTGTCAGCTGGTGGCACATGGTCTCGCCACGTTTCAGCGCGTCCGCCACGTGGAAGCGCGTCCACCACGTGGCAGCCCTAGTGGTGACTGCGCATGCCACATCGCGATACGCGATGGCATTATTAAGGGACCATCGCGTATCGTGATGGGATCCCTTATTTGCCTATAAATAGAGGCCATGGTGTAACATCCCCAAAATTTCGACCCAAAGATGACAAATTACAAAAATAAGGGACCAAACTAAAATTTTTGCCTTCACGTCCGATCGCGATACGCGACGGCTGAAGACCTTATGTCATCGCGTATCGCGATGACGAGGTCTGTCAGGGTGACACGTGGCAGGACACGTGTCACCACGTGGCATAAAGGCATGACGAGGTGACACGTGTCCCGCCACGTGTCATAAGGTAGCATCATGTCTTGCCACATGTCACCACGTGGCACCGCGTCCGCCACGTGGCGCCATGTGGCGAAGCTACCGGTGATTCATCAACCCTACGTCGCGATACGCGACGGGGTTTTCAACAACTATCGCGTATCGCGATGGGTTCGTTTTTCAGCCTATAAATAGGAGTGTTTGGCACATTCATTTTCACACCAACATCCCACTCTCTCTCTAGAAATACTTTCTGTCTCTACCTCGTTTTCGTTCCCCGGCCCGACAAATTATAATTTCGTAATCTGTACCATATACCGACGACACCTCGAAGTTCGTACCGACAATCCCGACGACCGGCGCACCTCGTTTTGCGTGCCGACCTCGTAAACTGTGCCAAACCGAGACGACCCGACGTCCCGCGTCGAAGTACGCGCACGACCCGGCGACCCCGAACGTTGCCTAGATTTGTGTGCCGAGGAGTTGTTGATCATGATTCTCAAAATACGTACAAGCATCGAAGTGCTGCCCAAGAGTTTAGAAAATAATAAGCCGAACAAGGTAGGGGTTCTGTCCAAATAAAATATTATTATTTCAAAGGCTTAGGCCATAGTCATGGGTATAGCCTATACCTTGATCAATTATAACAATCAAATAAAATTTCTTTATAATTAAGAAATACTAAATTATATAAACAAAGGTTATAACTAAAATACAATTTCTTCATGATTAAGAAATGTAAGTGTTCTCATACATGAGGATATATTAAGAAAGATAAGATTTACCCATAAGAGGTATAGTCAAAAACTAGTGTTTCTTTATTATTAAGAAACATGAGATTTTATATAAAAGTTATAGACAAATGACGTTTCTTCTTGAAGAAGAAACATAGTACATAAGTGGCAAATAAAGAGAACGAATTCATGTCCGAAATGTTTTATTCAAACAAAAGATCAATCAAGGTTTAATGCTATCAAAACCAGACTAAAGGTCTGTAGCCGGATTAAGAAACGATCCGGGTATTTATATAAACCTATTTTATTATAGGTCAATCATTCAATCAATCATTCATTCACAAAGGTTTTCAAACGAGATCACCACATCATTCAAAACAGACTTTCACATGTGAATACGTTAAACCTTTTTCAGTCAAGATAAACGGGTTGTTTATCTTAAACTAAGACAGTCAAATAAAGATTTATGGGATTACGTGATCCCTAATAAAATACAAGATAGAAAATAAAAGCAACTCAGACCGAGTACACATGTGTTTGGATCCAAACATAATCAATCTAGTCTATCAGTCAAGGCTACGTGGCCGCATACTAGATATCATAATAAAAGTTTTCCAATGGGCATCAGTTCCCAATGGGCGTTAGTTCCCAATGGGCGTCAGTTCGGAGAACCGTAATTGTGTGTGTATGGCAAGTGGTACAAATCCCAGAAATAAGAGACGTTTCTGCTGAGATTGTTTCATGAAAACTATCTTGTCAATTAAAAAAAGATTTATAAAATGTTTTTAGAGTCAACGATTCACCAGCATATCGTTGACGTATTTTTCCCCTCCAAATATTACAGGAAATAAAGTTAGCACATGTAGCATGGAATTATAGCCAACTCGTGGAGATAGATGCTCACAAGGTAGAGATGGCTCAATATTTTAAATTATTAAAATAATGCAAACAATATTCAAACAAGTTTTATAAATAAAACAAAGGTTTAAAAATCAAACTCTCGAATATTTGTTATTTGAGAAGCTTTCTATTAAATCAAATATTTATTATATTTTACAAATAAACTAACGTTTCAAAACATAAATTAATATTTTATTATAAACTAAAGACTTCTGCTAAAACTCTGATATATTTTCAAAACATGTACCAACTGTTGGTCACACGCCTAGGCCCTAAGTGAGGGTGTGACACATGGGCTCTCTCACTTTTCACACCAATCCACAGCCACTTTCTCTCTCTAAAATATACTCCCTCTATCTATCTCGAAGTTCGTGCAAACCTTCCTTGTAAAACGTGTCCAAAATCCAACGTTACTATAAGTACGTGACAACTACCGACAACATTATAATCGAAGACCAAGCCATCCAAGACGTCCTGACGACCCGCCTAGTAAAGCGTGCCAACGTGTGAAGATGTATCGGTGTGTCTCGTTTTGCGTGCAAGGAAAGGTGTTGATCAAGAAGATAAAGGAAAAAGAAGCGTAGTCGAAGTGATGCTCGATTGGGTAGGGTTTTTATAAGCTAATCAAGGTAAGCATAATGCCCGAATAAAATA
Organism: Bidens hawaiensis; assembly: GCF_021521415.1. Classification (NCBI taxonomy): domain Eukaryota; kingdom Viridiplantae; phylum Streptophyta; class Magnoliopsida; order Asterales; family Asteraceae; genus Bidens; species Bidens hawaiensis. Next base: position 83,681 of record NW_027506167.1, on the reverse strand, counting down.
ATAGTAAATTATTAAAAAGCTTAAAACCCATAGTCGAGGATATACTCGATACCTCGATAAATAAAAGAAAACATAACAAAGAAAAGAAAAAAAATGAATATGAATATAATATCAATGTGATTATTATATAAATCTTTGTTATAGAATATTATTTAGGTTATTATGATTATTCTTAAATAATAAAGAAAAGTATACGATTCTTAGAGAAAAAGAAATGTAGGGTTTTAAAGAAAAGTAAAATAAGATTAACTAAAGGTTTATATTATAAAAGAAAATAAGTTAAAAAGAAAGAGTTTTAAATTATAAAAGAAAAGAAAGAAATAATACTTTTTAACTAAAGGTTTTAAAGTAAAGAAAATATAATCGAGGTAAAGATTATAAAAAGAGACTAAAGATCTTCAGCCGGATTGAATATCCGACTAACAAAAGGTTATACTCGTACTATAGGTGCGAGATAGCAAAAAAGAGGAAAGACCATAGGACAGTGTATTGAAGCTGATCCAAAAGAAAAAGGTTAATACGCCCCAACTTTACAAACTTGTTTAATCGATTCAAAAGAATTAAATGAAAAGATTTAGATGGGACTATGAGTCTCTAAAACGTTATAAACAAAAGTAAGCGCTACCCCTCACGCTTCGTGTACGTTTGTTTGGATCCTTACATATGTGGTAATAAAGTCGGTGGGCACACTGCGCCACACTTGGTCATGATCTCCGCCACGATGGGCCGGACCAAAGTTACGTCCGAGTGAGACTTACCATGTGCATACGTATGGTACCTAAGTAATGTTGAACGCTGCGGTGTTTACTGGGGTGCTTTGTGTAGATACTTGAGTTTATACTTGTGTTTGTTTTATAAGCTTGATTATTCCTAAGCCACGATGGGCCGGACCTAAGTTATGTCTCGAGGGGTAATCAAGTAAAATAAAATAGTTTAGCGTCAACATATTCACCAGCATGTGTTGCTGACGTATTTTCTAAACATTTTGCAGGTAACCAAGTATAGGAGTTTGCGATGACGAAGTGCTTAAGATATCCGATGTCTCGGATTATTTTGTTTAACGTTAAAAATATAAATGGTGATTTGTAATAAACAAGTAATAATTTGTAAAACTTAAAACGGGTATTTTATAATCTCGTCTTTTGTAATATAAATATCATACTTTAAATCCACATAAATATAAGACTTCTGCTTTTAAATCGTAACTCTGATTTATTTACAAATGTGGTACCAACATATGCGTCGCACGCCTAGGCCGTGATCTGGGGTGTGACAATAAATTTGAAACAAAATTTAAAAGTTTCAATGAATTTAAAATATGTCTATTTTAGATTACTTAAAATTGACACATATTTTGTACAAAATATTGCAAAAATTAAGTTCTTTTATTAATTGAGCTGAAAATTGGAGATATCTATATATAGAAAACTCATTCTATATCCATATAGTAAATAAATTAACATATAATAAATAAATTAAGAAGTTAGAGAGTTGCTTAAAACTTTTTAACATGGAATGAATTAGTTTCAACACGTCAATAATTTGAACTAAAAAACTTATATCTGCCATTCCTGAAAAAAAAAGTAAAAATTCTTAAGCTCATTTTTTTAGGAAGCAGTGCTAGAGCATCTCGGTAGATATGCTTCTCTTAGGAATCAGTATTCATTAGACTATTAGACAATGATTTAAAGTATGTAATATAAATATCATACTTTAAATCCACATAAATATAAGACTTCCGCTTTTAAATCGTAATTCTGATTTATTTACAAATGTTTTACCAACATATGCGTCGCATGCCTAGGCCGTGATTTGGGGTGTGACAATAAATTTGATACAAAATTTAAACATTTCAATGAATTTAAAATATGTCTATTTTAGATTACTCAAAATTGACACATATTTTGTACAAAATATTGCAAAAATTAAGTTCTTTTATTAATTGAGCTGAAAATTGGAGATATCTATATATAGAAAACTCATTCTATATCCATATAGTAAATAAATTAACATATAATAAATAAATTAAGAAGTTAGAGGGTTGCTTAAAACTTTTTAACATGGAATGAATTAATTTCAACACGTCATTAATTTGAACTAAAAAACTTATATCTGGCATTCCTGAAAAAAATAGTAAAAATTTTTAAACTCATTTTTTTAAGAAGCAGTGTTAGAGCATCTCGGTAGACATGCTTCTTTTAGGAATCAATATTCATTAGACTATTAGACAATGATTTGGCTAGTTAAAACATAGCGTTATTAACATGCAAGTAGTAAGGAGGCTTTATAACAAACCTTTTAACAAGGGTGTTGTGGTTAACTAAATATCAATTAAATTTTAAAAAAATAATAAAAAAGACTATTGGTTGAAATTGGAGTGTACCTCACATTTTTGAGCCTCTTGGCCCTTATCTGGATTGTGAGTGGCACCCAGGGCCGGGGAGGTGTTGTGGATTATTGGTGGGTTAATGGGTGAGATGGATTATTGGTGGGCTAATGGGCGAGATGGCAGGTGGGTGACGCCCCTTCCTCAACCATAATACTTTTGTCTTAGATAAATAACATTTATGTATATATACCAAATCTGTTAGACAATCGACTTCATATTCAAAGTTTGATTTTTGAGTGTTGAAAGCATATAACGTGTATCATTTTTATGAGAGTATCATTTAGGGATGGCAATATGTTGGGTTCAGGTATTCCCAAACCCATATCTGGTTATTATAGTCCATCCAAAACCCGTCCCAAACCCGCAGGGTTTTAATCGGGTAATTACCCATCGGGTTCGGGTTTTCCCATCGAGTTTCGGGTTTCCTAACGGGTTTTGATAAAATACCCGTCGGGTATACCCGGCTCAGGTTTTGACAAAAATATAACTAATCGATTACAAAAATGGTTACCATAAAGATAAAATATCTCAAATAATTACCATAAACAAATTTCGACAAATATTATATTTGGAATATAGTATGTATATATATATATATGTAATATAATATAATAAGCTATATCGGGTATATAATCGGGTAAATGGGTTTATGTTATCGAGTAATCGGGTTGGGTAATTGGATATATAAGAAATCCCAAACCCGTCCCAAACCGACGAAAAATTTTAAAACTAATCCCAAACCCTAACGGACTCGTCCCATTTATGTCAGTTTCGGGTTTTTCTATCGGATTCGGGTTTCATTGCCATAGCATCATTAAAGTTATGAGTGATTTATAAATGAATGAGTAATTACAGTAGTAAGTATATAAAAAAAGTGATATGAAATGTAGAATGTGGTTGAAGTCTTTATAAAAATATGATGATGTATATTGTCAGTTAGGGCCGTTCAAACCGCTCGCCGCTCGCTTGGAAATTGCACGGAAAATGTTCGCTTGTTTTTTCGCTCGATTGAAAACGAGCCGCTCTGCTCGGTTCGGTTTGTAAACGAGCCAAGCAACGAGCAAAGGTCCGCTCGGTTCGGTTCGGCTCGAATATTTTTAATTTATTTTATATATAATTATATATGAACAAATATATAAATATATAGAAAAAACAAATAAATATAAGCTTACAATTATTTTTACCCCTTTAAAATTTTCATATTCCGTCAATTTTTTAGTTTTATGTGTTCGCTTCAAGTTTTTAGAATACTAGAAGTTTGTTTACATGATCATTATATCTCACTTCAAACTTATTTTTGATAAAAATTTACAATCTATTACTCGTTTGTCTAAAACCTACTAATTTATTTATAAAATATATTATTGACAACCTTCAAATTTGTTTCTTATTGGAAATTTTAAAGTGAAAAAGATATAAATAATGCTCGAAATCGCTCGATGTTCAATCGAAAAATGTTCGATTCGATTTTGGCTTGTTTCGGTTTGCGCTCGGTTCGAATTTCAGCCGTTCGGTTCGGTTCGGTTGTAAACGAGCCAAGCAACGAGCAAACCTTCGCTCGGTTCGGCTCAGCTCGTGAACAGCCCTATTGTAAGTTGTCACTCAAATAGGTCGTAGCCTATTGACAACAAACAAACCCTACTTACTATTTTTGATAACTTTTAAAATGAATTAATAAATAAAAAGAAAAGGGTATCATCCTGAGAATTCAAAATGAGTCCGGTGGCTCCAACGGTCACATCCTTGGAGGGTTTGTGTATAAATATGTCTAAACCATTACAAGCTTCCTCATCTTACTCATACATTACATACGCCGTCTGACAAACCCAAACCCTAATTTTAAGATCTCATGGATTTCCAAACCCTAACCAGAAGAGAGCTTCAATCGCTCTGCAAGCTCAACAAGATCCCTGCTAACATTACCAATGTCGCCATGGCCGAAGCTCTCCAATCGCTCCACACCGTAAGTATTTCAATTAACAAATCTATTTGCCTTCATTTCAGATCCGATTAATTTGCATTTTAATCTCATTCTGTCTGAGGCTTTTGTTTTTTTAACTTAATTATTTTGTAATCATTTTACTTAATAAAATCGTATATCGAGACTGATTGTTATAGTTTGAACCTTGTATACATTAATTATTATGTTCCAGATTCGTTAGTTATTTATTAATTGTTGTTTGTGAGGTTTTTCAAATTGTTGTTCATTATTTCATATAAAATAATAATATATCGGATATGAGCATTGATGCTGATTGATATAATTTCTAAAGCCTGTTATAAACAACAAACAGTCATTTAATTTATTGCAGTTTGATTCTTTAAAATCTTATTATTATTATTTGTTTGTATATTAACAGGTTGTGGGCATTGAGGAGTATTTGAATGTCACACAGTCTGAAGCAGCTGATGTGGTCCAATCAGTTGAGGTTTTTTCACCACAAACCCGATGCAGAACATCGACTCGCCAAAAGGTCAAACTGACAGAGACCGAAACCTCGCAGAACAGGACAGATCGCAGGGGAAGTAGACGGCAGCCACCCAAAGAAGAAGAATCAAAGAATGATTCCCTGAAAACTCCTCAGGCTGTTTCGAGAACCACCAGGAACCGGTTGAGTGAGTGTGAAACTGAGAATAAGTACGGCACAAGACGGTCGATTCGGTTGACTGAAAAGAAGGCAACAGTGAAGAAGGGAGCTGTTAAGATTGATTCAATCTTGGATCAAGGTTTGTTTATGAGTATTTGCTTGTTTTTTTTATATGATGAATATACTTCCAAATTCCATTAAGTTAACTGATGAAAACCACAGGAAACTCAAATGCACACGTGGAGGATATTTGCAACGCTTTTGAGAAACTTGACGTGGTTGTTATTGAGGAACAAGTGAACAAGGGGTCAGATGAAATCTCAAATACATTTGAGGACACTTTGAAGATATCAAACTCATCTGAACAAGTTTTTGATCAGAGAAATGGAGAACAAGTGGAAGACGGTGATGAAGTTACTACTTTGAAGAATTCAGAGGTCAAAGATGACGGAGTTTGTGAAGAAGCTAGTAATAATATAGAAGATGATTTGAAGTCAGATGAAGTTAGCAAGGGACTAGAAGTTGATTTGAAACAGGAATTTGCAATGCAGGAACACAATCCTATTATGCTTCATGAAAATGAGTCTTCAGGTAACAACTTTACAACACAGGAGTAATGCAATATTATTTATTGTATCAATCAAACTAATGATAGTTAGTTTTTGCAGGAGTTGGTGCTGATTTGGGACTTCTTGAGGACACCCTTTGTGCTGAGACTAATGGTAAATTTCTAATCTTTACCATGATATTATTGTCAAGTATTCACTATGTCCCCTTTTTATTCAGATTCAACAGTGGTGAGTAGTATGATCGCTGGAAACACTGAGAATCCGATCGATGATATTATAATCATAAAGGACGTGGAAGAAATGTCTGAAAACACTGGTATGCATATCAATTCATCTTGTATATGTATAGTTGATGATGATGTATGTATATTATTTATCTTATTATTTTCAAACTACAATAAATACAGTTGATGTCACCATGACTGGGGATTTTAAACCCGAGCTTTTTACTGAAAACAAAATGACTGAGAAATCCGAGTCTGACCCAGGCCTGATTGAAAGCCCATTGCTCTCAAGTGATGTTACGAGGCACCCGACTCACATGACACCAATCCAGAAAGCAACACCATTGACTGAGGAAGTTGAAGATCGAATGTTTGAGGTCTTTACTGAAAACAATGAGAAGTCTGATGCAGACTTAGGCCTCGTCCAAAACCAAGTAACAGCCAACCCGGGTCATGTGACACCACTCAAGAACGCATCAGTTGTTGTTTCAGATGATAAAGAGAATAATGTGGTTGAAGTGAAAAACATAAAGAAAGATGAGAATGACAAGATAAATGCAAATGGCATGAGTATTAGGCAGCTAAAGAAACTACTAAAAGCAATGACATTGAACAGCCACAATTCTAAGGTGGATTATTAAGTTTATTATATATTACATCATTTAATAATATTTGTACTTTTTTATATATATTGATCGTTTTGTTTATATATGATCAGGAGGAAAGTGATGATCTTGGCACAAAAAGAACTGCTCTCCAAGCAGTGTGTGAGAACCAAATGGTGGTCGGTGGTGAAAATGAGAATTGAGGATTTCTAGCTATTTTGTTTGTTTTATCATTTCTGATGATATATAGGGGTGAAAGTTGTAAACGAGATTGTGATGAACAATGACTGTTTGTTTCGTCTGAGTTTTGAAAGAATAATTTGATAGATGGTTTTATAAGTGTTGTAACCGAGCATATGTTTACAATGATTTAATATTCGTTATCATTGTTATTCTCTACAACAGGAAAATGAAATTATTCAAGTCTAACATGAATGAACGCTACAACTGAATTATGTAAGTCTCATATTAATAGATTTTACCACAAAATAATATATTATGGTTTACGCGGCCCTCTTGTATCCCATTTGCTTTATGCCGATGACGCAATGATAGTTGGGGTATGGTCAAAGGTTAATGTGGAAAATGTTGCGAGACTTCTCAGGTGTTTTAATATATGTTCTCGTTTGAAAATAAACATGAAGAAAACTGTTATGTTTGGTTGCATTGTGTTAGATGGGGATGTTAGCATGATGGCAGGGGTCATGGATGTAAGAGTGAAACATGCCATTTTTACACCTTGGTATTATTGAAGTTTTTGAAAAAAAGATTGGCAACTTGGAAAGCTAATTCCAAGTGTTAGATGGGGGATATGTTCTGGTTTGAAAATAAATATGAAGAAAACTGTTATGTTTGGTTGCAATGTGATGGCAGAGGTCGATGTAAGAGTTAAACATGCCATTTTTACACATTGGTATTTTAGTGGGAGCGAACATGAACACAATAAACAATTGAAATGGGATTATTGAAGTTTTTGAAAAAAAGATTAACTTGTAAAGCTAGTTCCTTGTCTATAGGTGGAAGGATGGTGTTGATTAAATCGGTTCTCGAAAGTTTACCGGTTTACTATTTTTCCTTATTTGGTTTCGGGTAAAGTGGTTCGAACAATACAAACAAGATAAATTGGGTGGCTTGGGAGAGGGTGACAACTATGAAAGAAGGTGTGCTCGGTATCTCGCGTTCAAGGGACATAAATAATCCTTTATTGGCTAAATGTTGTTGGAGGTTTAAAACTGAAGGTGGCCTCTGGAAACAAATTATATTGATAGTCTACTCACATGGTTCAGGATGAGAAATGATTTAATAAAAAAAGGCTTTGTTTTTGGACAGATATATGGGTTGGAAATTCAAGCTTAAAGGATGTTTTCCCCAACCTTTATAAACTGGAGAAGAACAAATTCTGCAAGGTGAGTGATCGATCGGTTTTGGCGGCGGAACAGGGGACCTTCAGTTGGGCTTGGTCGGAGCAAAAAAGAAAGAATGGGAGAAATGCTTTCAATTATTACGTGCTGCAAATTGAAAGGGGGTGCAGATGATTGGCGGTGAATGGGAAATAATGAGGATTTTTCAGTGAGTTCGGTCAAGAAATTGTTAAACAAAAACAAAGATTTTAGCCACAATTACATCATGAGATGGAGTAAGTGGATTCCGGCTATGTGCAATATACATGCTTAGACCACTCCCATTGACAACTCAATGATGGTTTGAGTTGTCATATGACATTAAATAAAATAAAAATTAATTTTTTATAGTTAATTTATCACAAAATAGTTCACAAAAACAAACTAGTTTGCAAACCATTTTATGCAATATTTTATGCAATTACTTGTTTTCATTCTTTTGTTTTTTTGTTAACAATTAATATAATATACAAATTAGTTTTTGTTTAATAAATTAAATTGTTAGCTTAAAAAAAATTCTAAAAACCCAACCATGTTTATTTTTTTTCCCAAACACTTTAATATAAATTTTATTTAAAACGAGATTATTCAAAAGTTGTATTTTTTTCCTTATTAGCTTTCCAGTATTATAAAATTTTCGTAAACTTATTATTTTTTATCTTTTATATATTTTAAATAATTATAAATTATATTTATATAATAAAATGTTAGTTGAGATTGAGTTGTGAATGAGTGTGAAAATTTAGGTTAGATTGGGTTGGGTTGGATTGCTAGTGAGAATGGTTTTAGGTATGGGGGTTGCTTGCCGGAATGAAATCATGTATTCTTTCCATGCCTCACGGTGTGTTCTCTATTTTACCCTCCTTTTTCAAAAACCCTAAATCAAATTAGTGTTTTATAACAAAAAAACAGCAACAATCGATTACTCGACAAGTATTTCAGATCAAAATACCGTTGATAGCAGTCATCGATTTGGAAAGGACAAGTATGTCATATCAATTTAGCGTTGATAACATTAATCGATTTGTGGTTGGACGGACTGAGCGGCGACTTCGGACACGGGAGAAGAAACTACGTAGCGACAAAATCCCATCGTTTCTTTACGGGTTTCTTCACCTACACCTTCTTCATATATTAATTCCAGTAACTTAATTCAAGAAAATCAAATTCCACATTTAGGTGGCTATGATTTGGAGAATTCAATCCAGGTACGTTTAATGAAATTAAACTACCTCTTTTTTGTTCAGACTATGTTTTAATTTTTTTTTGAACGGTGACTTTCATAATGGTTGAATATTCAGTGACAGCTCTCGGAGAGAGGCCCAACCGCTCCACTCGGGCCAAGACTATGTTGTCTTAACCGGGCCCACGCTTGACATCCGAGTTTGGCTAGGCGTTCCACGAGAAATTTCGAGCCCCCTGTCACTTGACAGGAGTTGTCCGCCCACAAGAGCAAGCTCTCTGGGAAGGTACACTCTAATAGAAAACTCGTGTCGCCATCAACATTCGAACTTGAGAGGCCAACCGGCATCAAGCTCTTATCCATCATTTGACTGGCCACTTAAGCTAGCCCAAGCCAAGACTATGTGTTAATTAGCCAGTACTAGTTAATACCATTCTTTTCTTTTAGTTTTTAACTGTCAAAATAATTTGATTTACCCATTTTGTGTTCAGTTGGCCTGAAGAGGTAGGTCCCAGCAGAGCCCAGTTGGTCCCGCAAGACTCACCTTGAACAGGGACGTCTGCGCAAAGGCCATCTGCTTCCGCAGGACCCACCATGCTCAGAGAACCTTACGCGCAGTACGCAAGCTGTACACGCAGGGAAAGCCTCCCAATGGTGAAGTACCCCGCCTGTTCCCGCAGTTGCGGATACAAGCCATCAGGGAAGGCTACCCGCAGACAGCAGGGCTACACGCACAAGACAATAGATACTTCAGTAGTCACATGAAGGAATGAGCAAGACGGGAACAATCCCGCCAAAATGAGCCAGTCCGTATGATTCTGAAAGATCTTCTGTACTATACCTACCAAGGTATGGATAGGACAGACAATCTGACCAGAACAGCCCATGAGCCAATCACAGGGTGACAGCTCACCGACAACAGTACGAGGAGGAGCACCCTCTAGTACTGTTTGTCACTATTAGCCGCTGCCTACTCACCAACCCTTACTGCAGGGCATGCGCAGCCTACAGTTGGTGAAATAGTGTTACTGTTGGCCGTAACCTATTCACCAACCAGCATGGCCTGCGTATAATCCACAGTAGGTAGGACGTGCATAATCTACAGTTGGAGGAATAGTGCAGCCGACATAGTTACTGTTGGCCGTAACCTATCCACCAACCAGTATGGCCTGTGCATAGTCCACTGTTGGTAGAACAGGAATACTATTCAGCCGGCTATACCTTCTAACCTACCTTCGGCTATAAATACTCCAACATCTTGGAATGGTAAGATCATCTGCTACCCAGTTATCTAGCAATCTCTTAATATACACTTATATTCAGAGCAATCTAGTCTGATTCTCACGCCGGAGGGTGGTCACAAGGAGGAACCCCCCCTTCTCAGTGACGAGCTTACGGTGTTTGTTTTGCAGGTCTCCTGAAGAACAGCCTTCTCAGTTAGATCTCATCCGTGGGAAACATTACTTAACCCCCAGATTATCCATAATCTGTCCAGATTATCTATAATCTGTCCAGGGTTCACTTAGTGTTTCTTCATTAGCGCCATCCGTGCATAAAAGCTAAAACTATTTTAGTTTTTTCACAATTTCTGAAGAAATGGTTAACGTTACTCCGGTCCAAAGGCCAGTAACCGACCAAGAAACCCCGGTAACAACCCCAGCAACTGGGGGGAACACCGGCGGTTATACAATCCTTACGAACACTACTCCGACCACCAAGGCCGGAGCAAGTGCAGTAAATATTCCACTGGGTTCACCGACACCCAGTTGGAAAAACGAACAAGGGCCCCTCGCCAAACACTAGATCAAGTGAAGGCGTGGGCCGAAGCACGGCAAAGAGAATTCCAAGCCGAATTGGATGAACGCTTGCGTTCAGCTCAACAGGCTGACGAATTCGGCAGTACTCGCCAACACCTCAATATGAGCAGTGACTGCGAGTACTCAGACGAGTTGGAGTCCGATACCGACGCGAACCCTCGCCATAAGGCGAAAGGGAAGCTTAAGGAAACGGACGTCCAACCAAAAAGGAATTTTGGGGAAGCTTTTCAACCAATCGCGGAGAGAAACCCGCGTGACTTCTCCAAAACCTTTAGACCAACTGCTACAAATGCAGGAAAATCAAAATTCGCAAGGGACATTGCGGAAGCAATCGTCCCGAGAAGTGCCAAACAGATGTCCAACATTGGCACTTATGATGGTCTATCCGACCCAGACGACCATTTGAACAGGTTCATTGCGGGGGCTACCGTCAGCAACTGGACGGAACCCACGTGGTGCTACATGTTCCAGATGACTCTGGTCGGAGCGGCCAGGGCATGGTTCGATCGTTTACCGATCCACCACATATATGACTGGGCGGACTTTCAGAACAAGTTCAGCCAGCACTTTAGCCAACAGAGGAAGTACACTGAAGAGCAGTGGACGATCCTCAACTGCGTGAGAGAGGAGGATGAATCTTTACTAGACTTCATCACCCGCTTCAACTCCAAGAAACTGAGTCTGGGCAACGTAAGTGAAGATCTCGTTCGCGCCGCTTTCATCCAGGGCGCCGAGTACCCAGAGCTTATCCGCACATTAACGGGTAAGGACGGCATGCCATCCACATGGGATGCCATCATGACGGCAGCCAAGCGCTTTGCCGAGACAGAGAAGCAGCTGGGAAGAGATCTTCCCCAGAGTACTCACCTCTACACGCAGAGGACAAGGGAGAACAACGTTAGGATCGCCCGACAGAATAAAAAGAGGCGGCTAGGTATTTGGCAGTCAAGGGTAAACTTTGACACCTCATCCAGCTCTCGCCCTCTTGTTGGCGGAAGGGACAACACACACCCTTCAAACCGAAAACACCGGTGGACGCCACTCACCAAGAGCGTCACGGAGATATTTGCCACGGAAAAATTGCCATGGCCAAAAGCCCCATTGATCCGGCAGAAACCTAATGCGGATCAAAGCAAATCCTGTGATTTCCACGGGACAAAGGGTCATGGTACTGAAGAGTGCACATCCCTGAAGGATATTGTTGAGACATTTGTGAAGGATGGAAGACTTGCACATCTCGTGGCATCAATCAGGAAGGGAGGAAGAAATGACAACCGGTACAGAGGTAACGGACGAAAGCCCGTCGACATCAGCATCAACATGGTCCATGGCAAAGTCGCAGGAAGAAAAAGACGAGCGACAGAACCATGCGCGTGGAAGGAAGCTGAGGTGCGCTTCCCGCGAGTGCCAGGAGGCCCCAGCAAAGAAGGCCCCATCGTCATCAAAAGCCAGCTGGGGCATTACATCACTTCCCGCACTCTTGTTGACAACGGCGCTTCGTCAACAGTGATGTACAGGCAGTTCTTTGACAAGCTGGATGATGAAGACAAAGAACGCCTGGAAACGGTCTACGCTTCAATGGAAGGGTTTGACGGCAGTACAGAAACCCCCCTGGGTATCCTATCTTTCCCCGTCACTCTTACAGATGGAAAACACTCCCGCACAGAGGATGTGGACTTCGTCGTGATGAGGAAGCCACACCACACATACGACATCCTCTTCGGGAGAGACGGGATGGCAAGATTCAACGCCGTGGTATCTTCAGTCCACGGCATGATGGGATGGCCAACAGCTGAGGGTGTGGCGATGATCACTGGCATTCCCCAGGTATGCATCGCATCTGTCTCATCTAAACCCAAACCAAAGATGGCTAAACCAACCATCACCGAACCGGAAAAATGGGCCTTCAATGGCAAATACCCCGACCAGGCCGTTACCATTGGACCAACAATCGTTGATCCCACCCGCACCTTACTCAAACGCCTACTGCAGAAAAACGCTGACATCTTTGCGTGGACACCAGCTGATATGACTGGTGTACCCCGAAGTAAGGCGGAGCATAAGCTCAAGTGCGATCAGGCTGTTACGCCAGTCGTACAAAAGCGCAGAGTAATGGGGCCTGAACAAACTAACGCGTGTAGAACCCAAGTCAAGGAACTCCTTGACGCAGGCATCATACGCGTTAGTAGATATCAAACATGGGTTGCAAATCCCGTAATGGTACCGAAGAATGACAAACAATGGCGCATGTGCATAGATTTCAAAGATTTGAACAAAGCATGCCCCAAAGATTGTTATCCGTTACCAGAAATTGATCTTAAGGTGGATTCGTTGGCACCATTTCGCCTTAAATGCTTCTTGGATGCGTATAAGGGGTACCATCAAATCCACATGGCCGTAGATGACCAGGACAAAACCGCGTTTCGGACGCCCGATGGTACATTTTGTTATAAAATGATGCCCTTCGGACTTAAGAATGCAGGGTCCACGTACCAACGCCTGATGGACAAAGAGTTTCATGCCCAAATCGGGAGAAACTTGGAAGTCTATATGGATGATTTGGTCATCAAAAGCCCCGAGCCAGAAGCGATGTTGAAAGACATTGAAGAAACCTTCAACACGCTCAGAAAGATAAACATGAAGCTCAACCCGAGCAAGTGTTCATTTGGGATGGAAGAAGGGAAGTTCTTGGGAGTCATTGTTACTAAAGATGGCTTCAGAGCGAACCCTGAAAAGGTCGAAGCCATTGTTAAAATGGAATCACCTACCACCATCAAACAGGCTCAGACACTGAATGGACGACTAGTCGCACTTAATCGCTTTTTGGCAAACCATGCAGATAAGTCGTTTCCTTTCGTGTCAACATTAAGAAACTGCTTAAAGAAAACGCACTTCCGCTGGACACCAGAAGCGGAAGCAGCTTTTCAGGAGATTCGGTCACGCCTGATCGAACTCCCAACACTTACAGCACCACAAGCGGGAGAGGAGTTAATCCTATACCTTTCCGCAACAGATAGAGCAACCGGGGCAGTACTGCTAACAGAACGAAAAGGCATCCAGATGCCAATCTATTATGTTAGCCGTGTACTAACAGACGTAGAAACCCGGTACTCTACCCTCGAAAAATTAGTCTTGGCACTTATACACGCTTCACGCAGGTTAAGACGATATTTCCAGGGCCACCCAATCACCATTCTCACCAACTTCAAACTTTCAAACGTTCTAGGCAAACCCGAATTATCGGGACGTCTAGCCAAATGGGCAATTGAATTGGGAGAATATGCAATTAAGTACAAGCCAAGACCAGCCATAAAAGGCCAGGTCCTGGCCGATTTTATTGCAGAAGTCCCCGCTACGCAGGAGAAAGAGTGCCAGGAGGAGGCTCAACCCTCCCCAGCACAGGACATCAACGATATCTGGCGACTCTATACTGATGGAGCAGCCAACAACGAGGGTTCAGGCGCAGGGTTAAAATTAACCAACCCAGCGGGCCAAGAATATACTTACGCTATTCGGTTGGATTTCCCAAGTACGAATAACGAAGCCGAATACGAAGCATTCTTGGCCGGATTGAGAATTGCGCGTAAAATGGGAGTGAAAAACTTGGAAGCCCACGTGGATTCCATGCTGGTGGCCAACCAAATAAATGGGACGTACACGGCTGTGAACGACATAATGGCCCTGTACCTCGCCCAGGCAAAAACCCTTATGCGTGATTTTAATGATTGTAAAGTCATACACGTTAAGCGCAGCGAAAACAAATCTGCGGATGCGTTAAGCAAGCTTGCATCACTGGCCTTCACCCACTTGGGAAAGGACATCCGCATTGAACTCCTCGAAGCACCATCAGTCCCGCACAAGGAAATTTGTGTCATCCAAACCGGTACAGAAACGTGGATGACACCAATAATAAATTACCTTGCAGCAGGAACACTACCAGAATAAAAAACACAGGCAAGAAAACTACGCTGTAAAGCACTAAATTATCAACTCATCAATGACAACCTTTACAGACGTAACTTTCTTGGCCCACTTTTAAGATGCGTGGACAACCAAGATGCTGACTACCTCTTAAGGGAAGTACACGAGGGCATCTGTGGAGTTCACGCAGGTCCCCGCGCTGTTGTGGCTAAGCTGAACAATGCGGGATACTTTTGGCCGGGGATGCATATGGATGCACTGGCATACACTAGAAAATGCAGGTCTTGCCAGCTTTACGCACCCAACACGCATCGCCCGAAGAACGAACTTGTTCCAGTCACTTCTTCGTGGCCATTTCAGAAGTGGGCCATCGATGTGACAGGCCCATTTCCCACAGCAGCAGGAAATGTTCAATTCCTAGTGGTAGCCATCGATTACTTCACCAAGTGGATAGAAGCAAAACCTTTAGCCCAAACAACCGCAAAACATATTAAAAAATTTATTTGGGAATTTATTATCTGTCGTTTTGGACTTCCACAGAATCTGGTGAGCGATAACGGCACCAACTTTGCTGACAAGAGGCTACAGCAGTGGCTGAAAGAGCTTCAAATCACCCACACCTTTACCTCAGTGGCACACCCGCAAGGTAATGGTGAGGTGGAAAGAGCAAACAAGAGCATCGTCGATGGCATAAAGAAAAGACTCTTGAAACACAGATCCGGCTGGGTGGACGAGCTCCCGCACGTCCTTTGGGCAAACAGAACGCTGAAAAAGGCCAGTACGGGGGAAACTCCGTTCAGTCTCACTTATGGCACTGAAGCCATGATCCCAGTCGAAATTGGTTTACCCTCACCAAGGGTCTTGATCCAGCCAGAAGACAATGATGCGGAAAGACGGTTAGACCTTATGCTAACCGAGGAACGCAGAGACTTAGCCGCAGTGTGTGACATTCATGACAAAACGAGGTACACTATATTCATTACGTAACAAGTAAACGATAAATCGGTTAATTCGTAGTGCTTAAACGAGTAACCGACCGATACTAATTATGACCCGTATATATACTGAGGGGTCATATACGAGTTATATATATGTTATAGAGGCTAACATATTGATATTTAGGCCTCGGTACGTTTAAAACTCCTTGAACGAAAAAGGTTTCGTTTATTGATACGCTATAAGCTTAAACGCAATCGTTAATATCAAAACAAGCATTGTAGCATCCGTTAAGCCGAAAAAGATTTATAAAACACTTATATGACATGTTCTAAGCAATCCGTGAAAATACTTTGGAATTTTACAACGAGTCAGTATGTTTTTCTTATTTTACAAAAACAAGCTGAAAAACACACGTTTTTACGTTATTTCTCATACCCGAATTAATTTTCTTGCGAAAAACCGAACCCGAACTAAACTTAAAATGGGCTTTTCATGTTTGGGCTAGTATATATAAATTAATGGGCCAAAACAGCCCATTAAAGCTCCATATGAAGTTCCGATCGGCACTTTTTTTTTACCCCCCCACATGTTTTCTTTTATAAAGCTTATTCAACAAGCTTCTTTATTCATTTTAACACACCACATATTTTCAAGTCCAGACCAGTTCCAGCCTTGTTCTCTCAATCTCCTTTCAAAAACCCTAAGGTAAGGTTCAATTTTAACAAGTTTTAGCAAAGTTTGATCCATATGATTATCATATAAACATGTTTTGATTAGTGTTAAACATGTTTAACCATCCAAAAACCCTAAAAATCAAGTAAAATTATGTTTTGATGTTAAACATGTTTAAAAACCTGGAACATATACTTTTTTGGTCAAAAACGCGGATTAGAACATGAATACAACGTTTTTACGGTTAGAAAGTTCGGTTTGAACTCAAAACCGAAACCCTAATTATCAAGGCTGTTACATGGATGATTTATGCTTGGTTTGATGTTATATGATATGTAGATATACTGAGTTTGCAACCCGAGACCCGGAAAGACGTTTAAGCTAGCAAAATTCACCAAAAACCGACAAGGTAAACCCGTAATACTCGTTTAGGGGCTGTTTAGTATTAGGTTGTGACGTGCTTGTTGTTAGCTTGTGAAAATTTGCAGGGACATTAGGGATCATATAAATGAGTCCCTGTTCAAATTTGGTAATTTTTCGATAAACGGAGAATATTTGGCGAATTTATTCCCGTTTATGGGCGTTTATTTGGGAAAAATAGCAAAACATATTGAAAAATTATGAAACTTGGTTTTGGAGTTTGATATGGGATGTTAAGATCACTGGTAAAGTTTTGGAATCATTGGAAATGTCTAAGTATGGTTTGTGCAGCCATGGTTAAACCGAGTTTTAACAGCCGAAAAACGCACAAAAAGGCATTTTTTCAAAAGAGTTAGGTTCTGGAAATTTTGCAGGGGCTATGTAATGACATTAAGGCCATTGGTAAAAATTATCGGATTTTTCGGAGGTCGTTTGATATAAACGGGCCATTTATTACATGATTATAACCTATTAAATGAATTTTTATAAATAAATAAATAATCATAAAATTTCTGAAAACATTTTTATAAAATTCTCCATGTCTTAATGTATTTTTACAAAAATTTACATAATTTATATATAATTACATATTTAGTTATGATTTATCAAAGATTTAAATTATAATTGTTTTAACGAAACCGGCAGTTTTGTGTTTAACGGACTGACTGGTATGTCAAAATGTCAAAAGTGGTCAAATATCATATTTTTGAATGATATTAATAAAAACAAACTTTTTACGAGAATTCCGGACAAATCGGGTGGATTGTGTGCGTTTTGTATAATCAAAACCGTGTGAAAACGGAAACGAGCCCTGCAATCAAACCAGACACCGAAACCTTAAAATTCTTTCATAAATCAAATTATTTTATCAATCAATATATTTACTCAAGTTTTATGTGATCTTACCTAATCCCGAAACGTGTAAACGATCAACTGAGCTAGGCTCGGAAAACGGTGAAACTGAGCCAAATCCAGTTTTAAACATTTCAAAGTACACAACGTCACAATCTAAGACTATGGTCATGTTCTGGGCCTAACAGCTATACCCAGATTATCTATACAGCCCGACTTAGCTTAAACACTGTACTAGTAATAACAATACGATACCGTTTATAGGAATCAGGCTATAAACGAGACATATGACTATTTGATACGTGATTTCTGTGCGAACTACGATAAGGTGAGTTTCACGACCCCCACTTTCTAAACTGTTTTACGAACTTTTAGGGTGAAAAGCATGTTTACATAAACTGATATATTTGAAAACGTGTGATGATGTGGATTATCTAAGTACTAACACTTGACAAGTCCCCACAAACATAAGTGATTAACTTCGTGCCGGTGACGTGTGGATAGTACTATCGGTTTGACAAACCCAACTGTGACAGAGCCGGTGGGGTAAGCCGGAACATATGTAAAACCAGTTGCACATTGTCATTATATATTTACATACTGCTATGTGGTGTTAGACATAGTACATACATGGGGCAAAATGGCTGTTAAATGCCAACAGGAGTGCATGGGCAGGAGAGGCCATGCAGTATAGCTCGTTTCGGTTTCACTTGTGGCTTAGTATAATGCATCATACACAGACATATATACATACACACTGTAAACTTTACAAACTCGTGAACTGATTTCATTGATACTCGTGAAACTTGAAACTCATCAACTAGACGTAGTTGACCCGTTTTAACATGCTTTTCAGGTAAAGCAAAAGTGGAATGATTTGCTTACATGCTTGGTGTTAGGAAGAAAGTTGAATAGCTGTGAATAGACGCAGATGTAATACTATATAAGAAGCTCGTAAACCGGTTATGTGTTTTTCACATCTAGTTTGTAAACTTAGTACTAACCCATGTATTATGATGTTAATTAGCTATGAATTTCCTTATAAACAATGTTGTTGATACCAGTGTTATCTGTTACATTCCCGTATTACGCTTCCGCAACTACCTAGTCGGGGTGTGACAGAAGTTGGTATCAGAGCCATTGGTTATAAAGAATTAGGATGTCCCTTAGGATACCCTAAGATAACCGTAGGCTCGATTAACTCTGGGAATAAAATAATATTAAATAATATACACGAATGATTCTCGTGATGAACGCGAATGGACAAGTGGGTTATTATGGTCCGGAACGTAATAACAGACTTGTTTGTACGAGGGAATTCGAGAGGAAGTCGATAAACAATCGAGTAGGTAAAAACAGCAACATATGTGTATAAAATATAATAATAAATAAATATTTGTGTATATAAATGATTATTTGTGCTTATGTATATAATACCTACATGTATTTTACTATGATTAATATAGAAGGATATTATTCTTATCATTAACCATTGTGCAGGAAGATGTCAAGATCTACTGATCGTGTACCTAATGCCTTACCAGCAAGGCCTGAGGAGGAGGAGGAGGATTCGGAAGAAGAAACTGAGGAGGAACCAGAGGAGATAGAAGAAGGTGCAAACGTGGTAATTCCTCGCGAGGTACCCCCAGACCAACCCGACTTATCGGGTTATCGTTGTGACACCTACCCCCCTAGGGAATCCCCTAGGAATGTAGTAGAACAGGGAGCTACTAGTGCTTATCGTTCACCTGTTAGAGCACCCAGATCCCCTACTCCACCTGTACAGCATGCACCAGTACCCCCACCTACCATTAGAAACCGTCAGACTGCTCGCATTTCAGTGCGTCCACCTGAGCACACCTTTTCCCTACCTCGATCTACGTACCATAGGGGAGAAACATCGCGTGTCCGGGTAACAGAGATACCTATTCCTACTTGGGGTTTACCCGCCCCGGTACCCGAGCCACCTCGTCATTCTGATTCAGCATGGTTTGGTTTAGCAACTGATCAGCTCTTAGAACACTCACATACGATAAATAGCCTAAATCGGCATAGACACGATATGTATGATCACATGAGGTATATGCAGCAGGAAATCAGAATTGTACAGAGATCCAGTGCTCACAGCCACGGGCGTCAGGATCGAGCGATGATACTACTGGGGGCGTGTTTAGCGGTTAATGCGGCCCTAGTGGCTGCTGTGATTTGGTTATGGTTCCATGTTGCGAAGAATGGATAGGACCTAGTAGTCTGGTCTTATGTATATAGTCTTTTGATATCCCAAGTAGCATTTTGTACAGCGTGTTGGGCTGACTTGGGAGTTGTTTGTGGTTTAGTACTATCTCAAGCACTGGCCCTTATCGGGTTAAGTCTACATGTCACTTGGTGACAAATTTTGATACGCATATACAAGCGCTGGCCTATACCAGGTTAAGCCTATGCGCTAATTTTGGATGCATATGTACAGTAATGATTATAATTAATACAAACGTGTTTTCTTTGGCATAGTTATGTGTTGTGAAAGTATATCGTAAAGTTGTGTTGATCATAGTGAAACGATATTGATTATTATATAATTGATTATTCTATAGAATGGCCCCGAAGAAAACAAACACTTTGTCTGAGGCGGAAGTGGCCGCAATGATTGCTCGTCAACTACAAGCAGTGATACCAACAATTGTAGCCCAAGTCACTGCAGGCATACGTGCTAACAATACTGTTAATCAACCTACGAGCACCACCACGGCCACTGTTAATACACCTCCGCCGGACACTAATGTAGCCCCGGGTGTTACTACCCCGGTGAATACTGATAATGTCATAAATAATAATAACACTCTCCCAACTATGAATGTCACTGGGAACCCGGAACCTGTTGTGCACCCTGATAATATCCCGAACCCGAACCCTGTACCGGTTGTTAACACAACTAATAATAATAACCGAGAACCCCCGCGTCAGGAGTACTCATACAAACAATTTACATCATGTAAACCGATTGAGTTTAAGGGTATTGAAGGACCTAGCGGACTGGTCAAATGGATAGAAAAGACCGAGTCAGTAATTAATATCAGTGAGTGTCCACCGAATCGCGTGGTCAAATTTGCTACCAGTATGTTTCTAGACCAAGCGCTGATGTGGTGGAACACAGTAGTCCAAATAAGGGGACAAGATGCTATTAATCGTATGTCATGGACTGAATTAAAAACCCTCATGTTAGAGCATTTTTGTCCTAAAAGTGAGATTCAGAGATTGGAACACGAGTTATGGAATCTGGAAATGAAAGGAGCGGATCATGTGGGATACACGAATCATTTTAACGAACTGTCCCGCTTAGTCCCATGGTTAGTTACACCGGAAGCGAAGCGAATTGAACGTTATATCTGGGGACTGACCCCTGCCGTGAGAAGTATAGTGAACTCAGTTGCCCACCCGACATTAGAAAGTGCTGTATCTCAAACGGGTGTCGTTACTTTTGACCTGATGAGAAGTGGAGTGATAAGGATGCCAGGTGAAACAACAAGTTTAAAACGAACTGATTATGGGACGAGAATGCAAGGAAACCTTCAAAATAAGCGGACTCGTCCGAATACCCGAAGTTATGCCATGACCAGTTCTAACGTAAAACAAGAAACCTATAAAGGGACGTTACCGAAATGCAGAAGATGTAACTTTCATCATGTGGGTGATTGTAAACCGATCATCTGTCAAAAGTGTGGAAGGACGGGACACTATGCCCCCAACTGCAGAACCCCTACCAACATTGTTAACCGTCCACCGCAATCAACTCAACTCCCTCGACCTCAACCAAACCGCCCACAACTCAACCAACAAACCCCACCTACCACGAACCTCCGTGCTTGCTATGAATGTGGCAGTACGGAACATTTTCGGAGATACTGCCCTAATTTGAACCCGAGTACGGTGAAAAGGCAGAACCAAGCACAAGCATCAACCTCCAACACAGCTAAGGGACGCGCATTTGTATTAGGACCTGGTGAAGCGCGTCAAGATCCGAATGTGGTGACAGGTACATTCTTAGTTTCGGGTCAGTATGCTTCAGTTTTGTTTGACACGGGTGCCGATAGAAGTTTCGTATCTGTTAATTTCTTACCTTTAGAAAATATGCCGGTTAGTGAACTAACAAAACCATATACTATAGAACTCGCTAACGGTAAGTCTATACTTGTTAACCGAATAGTCCGAGACTGTTCCCTTATCCTAAACGACCACCCATTCCTTATTGATTTACTCCCAGTGGAATTGGGAAGTTTCGATGTTATAGTCGGTATGGACTGGCTATCTAAGTATAAAGCTGAAATTTTCTGTAAGGATAAGACCGTTAGGATATCTCTTTCGAATGATGAAGCTATGTTTGTTCAAGGTGAGAAATCTGGTACGGTACTGCCCCTCATATCTCAACTTATGGCATTGAGATATTTACGCCAAGGTTGTACTTTATACTTGGCGAGCGTAACAGTTAAGGAACCCGAGGAAAAACGAATGGAAGACATCCCAGTGGTACACGAGTATTCAGATGTATTCCCCGATGAGTTGCCTGGTTTACCACCGACCCGACAAGTTGAATTCCGTATTGATTTGATACCGGGAGCAGCACCCATTGCTAAGGCACCTTATAGACTTGCGCCTTCTGAAATGCAAGAACTGTCCAACCAGTTACAAGAATTACTGGACAGGGGTTTTATTCGCCTTAGTTACTCACCGTGGGGAGCACCAGTGTTGTTTGTAAAGAAGCAAGATGGGAGTTTTCGAATGTGTATTGATTATCGAGAATTGAATAAAGTGACTATAAAGAATAGATACCCCTTACCTCGAATTGATGACTTGTTTGATCAACTCCAAGGTGCGAAGTATTTTTCAAAAATTGATCTTAGATCTGGTTATCATCAAGTAAGAATTCAGGAAGAAGACGTACCAAAAACAGCTTTCCTAACTCGGTATGGTCACTATGAATTTTTGGTTATGCCGTTTGGGTTGACAAATGCACCTGCAGTGTTTATGGACCTCATGAACCGAATTTGCAAACCTTACCTTGACAAGTTTGTGATAGTGTTTATCGATGACATTTTGATATATTCGAGAAGTAAGGAGGAACACGAACAACATTTGCGGGAAATCTTAAAATTATTGAGGCAAGAGAAGTTATACGCAAAGTTGTCCAAATGTGAGTTTTGGCTGCAAGAAGTACAGTTTTTAGGACACATTGTGAACCATCAAGGGATCCAAGTAGACCCAAGTAAAATTGAGGCCATTAAGAATTGGCAAGTGCCTAAGTCACCAAGAGAAATTCGTCAATTCTTAGGACTAGCCGGGTATTATAGAAGATTTATTGAAAACTTTTCAAGTATTGCACAACCTCTAACCCTCCTAACTCAAAAAGATCGAGCATATGGATGGGAAGAAGAACAAGAAATGGCCTTCCAAACGTTAAAACAGAAGTTATGTGAGGCTCCAATATTAAGCCTTCCAGATGGAACTGATGAATTGGTGGTATATTGTGACGCATCTCGTAAAGGTTTAGGATGCGTACTGATGCAAAGAAAGAAAGTAATAGCATATGCTTCCCGACAATTAAAAGTACATGAAAAGAATTATACGACCCATGATTTGGAATTGGGAGCAGTTATCTTTGCATTGAAGATTTGGAGACATTACTTGTATGGCACTAAATGTACCATCTATACTGATCACAAAAGCCTACAACACATATTCGATCAGAAAGAGCTAAACATGAGACAAAGGAGATGGGTAGAACTGTTAAATGATTATGATTGTGAGATTAAATACCATCCGGGTAAAGCCAACGTAGTAGCTGATGCTTTAAGCCGAAAAGATAGAATCAAACCATTAAGGGTACGAGCACTCGGAATGATTGTTCAAAGTAGCCTAACCGAACAAGTTCGCATTGCACAAGATGAGGCCTTGAAGACAGATCAGCTAGAAAAAGAAGAACTACATGGAAATGAAAGGAATTTTGAGAAGAAAACCGATGAAGTATATTATTACAAAAACCGGGTCTGGATTCCAACACTTCATAAACTCCGAAAGTTGATTCTTGATGAAGCACACAAATCTAAATATTCTATTCATCCAGGTACTGATAAGATGTATAAGGATGTTAAAGAATTTTACTGGTGGCCTGGTATGAAAAAGGATATAGCCGTGTATGTAAGTAAATGTGCAACATGTGCAAGGGTAAAGGCGGAATATCAAAAACCTTCGGGAATGTTACAACAACCCGAAATCCCACAATGGAAATGGGAACAAATTACCATGGACTTTGTGACACACCTTCCTAAAACTTCTCGAGGACACAACGCAATTTGGGTAATTGTGGACCGATTAACCAAATCCGCACACTTTATTCCCATCCGTAACAACTACACCACCGAAAAACTTGCTCAAATTTACATCGATGAAATAGTATCTCGACACGGAGTACCTCTTTCGATTATTTCCGATCGAGACAGTCACTTTACCTCACATTTCTGGCAAGCAGTACAAGAAGCCTTGGGAACCCGAATCGACCTAAGTACAGCTTACCATCCCCAAACCGATGGTCAATCCGAACGAACCATCCAAACCTTAGAAGATTTACTTCGTGCTTGTGTACTGGACTTCAAAGGGAATTGGGATCAACACCTCCCGCTCATTGAATTCTCTTACAATAACAGTTATCACAGTAGTATACAAGCAGCACCTTATGAAGCTCTATACGGGCGAAAATGTAGATCACCACTATGTTGGACCGAAGTGGGTGATACTCAAATTTCAAGATCCGATTTAATTCAAGAAACCACCGATAAGATCCACCAGGTTAAACAAAAATTGAAAGCTGCCCGTGATCGACAAAAGAGTTATGCCGATGTTCGCAGAAAACCGTTATCTTTTGAAATAAGTGATAAGGTATTTTTAAAAGTATCGCCATGGAAAGGTGTTATAAGATTTGGAAAGACTGGGAAACTAGCCCCGAGATACATCGGACCTTTTGAGATTGTTGCAAAAATTGGTCCCGTAGCTTACCGATTAAAACTACCCTTAGAACTGAGCACTATTCATGACGTGTTTCATGTATCGAATCTGAAGAAGTGTTTGACTGATGAAACGACAATAGTACCACTGGAAGATGTTCAGATCAACGAAAAGCTCAACTTCGTAGAGGAACCGGTAGAAATTGTAGACAGGAAAACCAAACAGTTACGACACAACAAAATTTCATTGGTAAAAGTTCGGTGGAATTCAAAACAAGGACCCGAATATACTTGGGAACGAAAGGACGAATTCCGAAAGAAATACCCACACCTGTTCCCTAGAAAACCGATGACACATTAAATTTCGGGGACGAAATTTCTTAACGGGGGGAGAATGTGACATTCATGACAAAACGAGGTACACTATATTCATTACGTAACAAGTAAACGATAAATCGGTTAATTCGTAGTGCTTAAACGAGTAACCGACCGATACTAATTATGACCCGTATATATACTGAGGGGTCATATACGAGTTATATATATGTTATAGAGGCTAACATATTGATATTTAGGCCTCGGTACGTTTAAAACTCCTTGAACGAAAAAGGTTTCGTTTATTGATACGCTATAAGCTTAAACGCAATCGTTAATATCAAAACAAGCATTGTAGCATCCGTTAAGCCGAAAAAGATTTATAAAACACTTATATGACATGTTCTAAGCAATCCGTGAAAATACTTTGGAATTTTACAACGAGTCAGTATGTTTTTCTTATTTTACAAAAACAAGCTGAAAAACACACGTTTTTACGTTATTTCTCATACCCGAATTAATTTTCTTGCGAAAAACCGAACCCGAACTAAACTTAAAATGGGCTTTTCATGTTTGGGCTGGTATATATAAATTAATGGGCCAAAACAGCCCATTAAAGCTCCATATGAAGTTCCGATCGGCACTTTTTTTTTACCCCCCCACATGTTTTCTTTTATAAAGCTTATTCAACAAGCTTCTTTATTCATTTTAACACACCACATATTTTCAAGTCCAGACCAGTTCCAGCCTTGTTCTCTCAAGCTCCTTTCAAAAACCCTAAGGTAAGGTTCAATTTTAACAAGTTTTAGCAAAGTTTGATCCATATGATTATCATATAAACATGTTTTGATTAGTGTTAAACATGTTTAACCATCCAAAAACCCTAAAAATCAAGTAAAATTATGTTTTGATGTTAAACATGTTTACAAACCTGGAACATATACTTTTTTGGTCAAAAACGCGGATTAGAACATGAATACAACGTTTTTACGGTTAGAAAGTTCGGTTTGAACTCAAAACCGAAACCCTAATTATCAAGGCTGTTACATGGATGATTTATGCTTGGTTTGATGTTATATGATATGTAGATATACTGAGTTTGCAACCCGAGACCCGGAAAGACGTTTAAGCTAGCAAAATTCACCAAAAACCGACAAGGTAAACCCGTAATACTCGTTTAGGGGCTGTTTAGTATTAGGTTGTGACGTGCTTGTTGTTAGCTTGTGAAAATTTGCAGGGACATTAGGGATCATATAAATGAGTCCCTGTTCAAATTTGGTAATTTTTCGATAAACGGAGAATATTTGGCGAATTTATTCCCGTTTATGGGCGTTTATTTGGGAAAAATAGCAAAACATATTGAAAAATTATGAAACTTGGTTTTGGAGTTTGATATGGGATGGTAAGATCACTGGTAAAGTTTGGGAGTCATTGGAAATGTCTAAGTATGGTTTGTGCAGCCATGGTTAAACCGAGTTTTAACAGCCGAAAAACGCACAAAAAGGCATTTTGTCAAAAGAGTTAGGTTCTGGAAATTTTGCAGGGGCTATGTAATGACATTAAGGCCATTGGTAAAAATTATCGGATTTTTCGGAGGTCGTTTGATATAAACGGGCCATTTATTACATGATTATAACCTATTAAATGAATTTTTATAAATAAATAAATAATCATAAAATTTCTGAAAACATTTTTATAAAATTCTCCATGTCTTAATGTATTTTTACAAAAATTTACATAATTTATATATAATTACATATTTAGTTATGATTTATCAAAGATTTAAATTATAATTGTTTTAACGAAACCGGCAGTTTTGTGTTTAACGGACTGACTGGTATGTCAAAATGTCAAAAGTGGTCAAATATCATATTTTTGAATGACATTAATAAAAACAATCTTTTTACGAGAATTCCGGACAAATCGGGTGGATTGTGTGCGTTTTGTATAATCAAAACCGTGTGAAAACGGAAACGAGCCCTGCAATCAAACCAGACACCGAAACCTTAAAATTCTTTCATAAATCAAATTATTTTATCAATCAATATATTTACTCAAGTTTTATGTGATCTTACCTAATCCCGAAACGTGTAAACGATCAACTGAGCTAGGCTCGGAAAACGGTGAAACTGAGCCAAATCCAGTTTTAAACATTTCATAGTACACAACGTCACAATCTAAGACTATGGTCATGTTCTGGGCCTAACAGCTATACCCAGATTATCTATACAGCCCGACTTAGCTTAAACACTGTACTAGTAATAACAATACGATACCGTTTATAGGAATCAGGCTATAAACGAGACATATGACTATTTGATACGTGATTTCTGTGCGAACTACGATAAGGTGAGTTTCACGACCCCCACTTTCTAAACTGTTTTACGAACTTTTGGGGTGAAAAGCATGTTTACATAAACTGATATATTTGAAAACGTGTGATGATGTGGATTATCTAAGTACTAACACTTGACAAGTCCCCACAAACACAAGTGATTAACTTCGTGCCGGTGACGTGTGGATAGTACTATCGGTTTGACAAACCCAACTGTGACAGAGCCGGTGGGGTAAGCCGGAACATATGTAAAACCAGTTGCACATTGTCATTATATATTTACATACTGCTATGTGGTGTTAGACATAGTACATACATGGGGCAAAATGGCTGTTAAATGCCAACAGGAGTGCATGGGCAGGAGAGGCCATGCAGTATAGCTCGTTTCGGTTTCACTTGTGGCTTAGTATAATGCATCATACACAGACATATATACATACACACTGTAAACTTTACAAACTCGTGAACTGATTTCATTGATACTCGTGAAACTTGAAACTCATCAACTAGACGTAGTTGACCCGTTTTAACATGCTTTTCAGGTAAAGCAAAAGTGGAATGATTTGCTTACATGCTTGGTGTTAGGAAGAAAGTTGAATAGCTGTGAATAGACGCAGATGTAATACTATATAAGAAGCTCGTAAACCGGTTATGTGTTTTTCACATCTAGTTTGTAAACTTAGTACTAACCCATGTATTATGATGTTAATTAGCTATGAATTTCCTTATAAACAATGTTGTTGATACCAGTGTTATCTGTTACATTCCCGTATTACGCTTCCGCAACTACCTAGTCGGGGTGTGACACAGTGCGTGAAGAAAATTACAAACGACAAATGCAAAAGTACTACAACACGCGGGTAAAACTCTGCAACTTCAAAGAAGGAGACTACATACTGCGTAACAACGAGGCTTCAAACCAAGAGCGCCCAGGAAAGCTGGCCCCGGTCTGGGAAGGGCCATACATTATCAAAGAAGTCCTGGGAAAAGGCGCATACCGGCTTGAACGGCTCGATGGCACTCCTATCCCAAGAACATGGAATGGAGCTCAATTACGCAAATGTTATATGTAGATCAATTCCAAACTTGTAAAGAAAAGGCCTAGAGCCACTTCTAATGGAAATGATTCTCCTTACACAATGTGTTGATAGCCATACCTTTTAACTTATGAACTTCCCATGTGCCGGTATTCACCGCACCAATGCGTGAAGAAGTAAGTAGTTGCGTGTGGAAGGCGGCAAAACCCGCATAAACACAACGCTAAAAATGTAAAAAAGTTCTAAGGAAAACCTACACGCAGGTCAGTGGTAAGTAAAGTTTAGCCATCCTTGTAAGTGCAAGTGACGGTCTTACCCGCACAATCACAAGCAAGGAAGCAAAACTTCAACCTATCATCTACCACGTTCAAAGGTTAACTTATTCTGAACACTTAGAAAATTTCAAGGAAAAGATAAGGAAAACCTACACGCAGGTCAGTGGTAAGTAAAGTTTAGCCATCCTTGTAAGTGCAAGTGACGGTCTTACCCGCACAATCACAAGCAAGGAAGCAAAACTTCAACCTATCATCTACCACGTTCAAAGGTTAACTTATTCTGAACACTTAGAAAATTTCAAGGAAAAGATAACGAAAACTTCCACGC
Source organism: Bidens hawaiensis (assembly GCF_021521415.1). Taxonomy (NCBI): domain Eukaryota; kingdom Viridiplantae; phylum Streptophyta; class Magnoliopsida; order Asterales; family Asteraceae; genus Bidens; species Bidens hawaiensis. The sequence goes on along the minus strand of NW_027506167.1, from coordinate 54,820 downwards.
AGGATAAATGTAAGTTTAGCCGTCCTACTAAGTGCAAGTGACGGTCCTACCCGCACAATCATGAAAGAGGAAGCAAAAATAAACTTATAATTTACCACGTCAAAAAGTTTAACTTATCTAAATACTAAAGAAATTGCTAAGTGTAAACATGCGTAAAATAAACAAAGGACAAACACATTCTTTATTTCATCAACTTGAATATTACAAACATTGCTGGGTATATACCCGCATACAAAAGAAGTACAAGAGCAAATATCTACGCTAGTGGTGGAAAGGGATCTTTTGGATCATGCTTCAGGACCACTCCTACTTGGACCCGCACCATCGGCAGAGGGTGACGGTTCAAGGAAAGCTCTAAGGACAGCAAGCCCATCATCAGCAGCAGCAATTTCATTCACCTTCTCCACCACCGGATGCGGGAAGGCAGCATACTGGTTCACTGCTTGGTCATAAATAGTTTCGGTATCCGCATTATACAAAGGGAAGTTGGAAGGCGGGACGCCTTTCTCAGCAAACCCTAGACCAAGCAGGAAGCCGGTCCGTTCCCCATCCTCATGAGAAGCGTTGAGGGCTGCGCTCATAGCATCGTCATAAGATGTCTCTGAAAAGACCCGATGCACAACCTACAAAAAATGTACAAGTATAAGAACTTCTATCCTACAAAGGAAAGCGTGACGACATAAAGCTAAAATACCTGAGGCAACGCTTCTCGAAGAAGCCATTCCTGGACAACCAGAGCTTGGGTGCAGGCGCGTTCAGCTTCGTTCTTATTAAGATTAGCGAGAAGCACATCCTTTGCAGCGGCCTCTTCAACGCCCTTAAGCTTTCGCTCGGTGTGCGCAAGCACACCCCTCTGGTCCAGGATTTCTTGAAGCTTCTTCGCATCCTCCATGGCCAAGGCATCATGAGCCTGTTGAAGAGCCTCTAACTTAGCTTTAAGTTCTTCATTCTCCAGGCGGAGAGGCTCAGCAACAGCTTCAGCCTTGGTGGCCCTCTCGGTCGCGTTCCTCGCAGTCTCCTTAGCTAGCCGAAGCTGTTCGTTAACAGCTTGGGCAGCCTTGGAGCGGGCCTCGAGTCGCGCTTGAACCTCAACCTCGAGGGCCTTGAAGGCCTTCTCCTTCTCCGCAGATGCTGCGGTTAGTTTTTGGTTCTCCTCCCGGAGAGCACGCGCCTGAGATACTTCTTTAACGCGAGCTGCTTTCAACTTGTCGTTTTCACGACAAAGCAGCTCGACGCGTGGCTGCATCCGGGCCAGGAGAACCCGAAGCTTGTTGGTTAGCCTACCCTCCTGGTAGCTAACCATGGCTTCCCCCAACGCACCATGGGGAGCAGCGTGGCGAGCCCAGTCCACGCACTCCACAGGTGTGCGAAGGGTTGTTCCTCGGCGTATGTTCCATCTTGGAACATACACTTCATTGGAATCCGACACTGCAAAAGAAACAAAGCAGTTAGGAAAAGATGATAAAAATTACATAAAGGACAAAAGAACCCTACGCACCTGTAGGGTCGATCACAGGCCGATAGCCACCAAACCCATCACCTGAACCTAAGGGAAATCCATCCAAAAGGTCAGGCAGATGGGAAGGTAGCAAAGATCGGCGAGAAGCCCCGCGCGTACCTGAAGGTCCAGCCGTCGAGGCCGATGGCGGAGGCGGCATGGTTTCCGCCGCAGTCGATGGCGGAGGCATGGTGTCCGCCGCGGACGCCGCCGAGGAATCAGCAGCAACAGTAACCGCCGGCTCGGTGAACGATGCTGTAAAAATTGCACTCACCGCCGGCGGTGACGTCATCTCGGCTGGAACAGTTGGCTCAAAAGATTGAGCAACTGGACCAGCGGAAGCAGGCGAAGGTGCCTGGGTCGACGCCTCAGGTAGGCTGACCGAGCCTACCGTCATTGGCGGAGAGGTACTCCCCTGCGCTCCACCCTGGAATGCGTCAACATCCACGCCTGCAGAAAGAAGACAAGTGTTAATAAATTTATGAAGTATGATAAATCTACAAAAAGAATGTTTATACTTACGGGTTTTCTTGAGCCTGAACGTACGGACGGGCGGGGATGAACCCGATGGAGCCGGTCTCTTGATGCCGGTCACCGTCGTCGTCGGTTCTCCGGAGGTAACAGTCGTAGCCTCCGGAGCAGTGGTCTTCTCACCACCGGGGTTCCCCGCCACCTCTTCATTATCTGACTCGGTGTCAGATAGAAGCACCGGATCAGCTGTGGAGGCCACCTTCTCCTTCCCTTTCCCGCCGGCAGCCTTCCTCTTCCGCACTAGCGGAGGACCATCTGCGGATTCCTCAGAAGAAGACAGGATGTAAGGAATTCCAGCAGCGGGTACAGCATTGAGGGGTTGAGGATAGAATATCGCCTTACCTGGCCGCCGGTGGCTCAGGATCTCTTGGCCCGGCGGATAGACCTCCACAAACCGGTCCGCCATTTGTTCCAGGATGGGCAACTCGTTCTCGTCTAGAGCACGAGTACCCATCCGCGCGGGACCGTCAGCTTCCCGCGGGTACAGGAGCGACTCCAAGTTGTTCCCCTCTGAAAGAAAATAAACAGTTAGAAGATAAACTCGTATAAGCAAAGAGAAACGGAGCATACCGTAAGGGATAGAGTTCGAACCGTATTCGAGGACGATTGGAACCTTTTGCGCGTCAGCCTCTTTCCACACTCGGCTCATCCCCAACATCACCATCCCAGACTCCGGAAACCGGAAAACCGGAGATTGGACCAGGGATATCTTTGCAAACCATTCCGCCTCCTGGTAGTTTGTGGCGTGGTGGCTCGGAATGGCTTGGCCATTTTTAAACTTCATGGCAATGGGGACGGCGCGAGCAGAAATGTAGAAGAACTCCCGCTTCCACGATCGGAGACTGCGCTCTGTCGCTCAAATCTTCAAACCCTTGATTCGGGTTGTCAGGGTGTACCACCCCTGGATGCACCTCCAAGTATAGAAGGTCATCAGGCGGTCCACGTAGGGCTCAACACCCAATATCCGGCACACCCACTCGAGGTGGCGAATCTTCGCGATCGCCATTGGGTGCAGCTCGGTCAGATGAACACCGTGCCTTTCGAGGACACGGTAAACAAACTTTGTCAATGGGAACCTAAGGTTCCCATAAACAAAGAATGCAGCATATACCCCGATCTTGCCACTGGGGGCATCGTACACGGTCTGATGGGGTTCAGGAAACTCAGGCTCGAGAGGATCGAGCATGAACTTCCTAACAACATACCGGTACTGATCGCCGGGCAGAGCACACTGGCACTCACCAGCAGTACTCTTGTCATCGGCCGAAGACTCAAGATCACGAGAAGACATTGTGCAGAAAAAAGAAAGCGATTTCGGGAAAATGCTAGCCTGAAAAGGGGAGTATTTGCCGGAAATCGCTAAAGAAGAAGAAGAGAAGGGTGAAAGTGTGGATTGCAAACAGCCCTCTCCCCCTTTATATACTAATCGCAATTAATGCGATGAATTTAATGCGGAGGAGAGAGAAATCGAAGGTGCAATGAAACTATGACACGTGGCATAAAGCAGGCTGGCAACAGCTGTTGACAGGACGTGTGCCAGCAATTTCGCGGCCACGCGCCCGAAAAATCGCTCCCACGCGCCTGAAAAAGGGACTGGAATGACCATATAATGTCACGTCACCATAACTTCTTGCACGTCCTGACACAGTCAGAAGAAACCGTCGCACGACGTTTCAGACGTTTGGACTGTTCCTATCTTTCTACCAACTCTTCGAATTTTGAAATTCAAAATTCAAAAAAGATTCAAAAGTAAGCGGGAAAACACCCCTTACCTTGGCAAACAAGTAACCATAAGACGGATGCGGGTACAGTGTTAAGGCAAAACCCTTCACATACCTAGCACCCGCAGGGAATTGAAGCCAAGAATACCTTGGCAACCAAGTAACTATAAGACAGGTGCGGGTACAGTGTTAAGGCAAAACCCTTCACATACCTAGCACCCGCAGGGAATTGAAGCCAAGAATACCTTGGCAACCAAGTAACTATAAGACAGGTGCGGGTACAGTGTTAAGGCAAAACCCTTCACATACCTAGCACCCGCAGAGAATTGAAACCAAGAAGGATCTTCTAGGCAATGCTTGCGGATAGAGGAATAACATCCCCGCATAACGGGAACGTCGAGAATTATATTGTTTGAAACTCCGTAATGGAATTGGTGGTTTTAGCATAATTGATCACTATGTTGAAAACCACCAGAACCTCATGGAGACTATATACAAGTAAGACTCAACGCTCCTGCCTTGCGAGAAGGTTACATACCTACCCGCATCATACCCAAAGATCAAGCAAAAAAAAAATCGGGAATTTTTGCAAGTGACACTAGGAAACCCGCGGGAAGAATCCCCACGGAGAACCTTAAAACTAAAAAGCCTTTTCAAAACCCCTTGCTCAAAGTCCAAAAGTTCACCTCACTTTATTAAACATTCATGAGAAGAACATTGGACTGGGGGGACTTGAAGAGGTAGGTCCCAGCAGAGCCCAGTTGGTCCCGCAAGACTCACCTTGAACAGGGACGTCTGCGCAAAGGCCATCTGCTTCCGCAGGACCCACCATGCTCAGAGAACCTTACGCGCAGTACGCAAGCTGTACACGCAGGGAAAGCCTCCCAATGGTGAAGTACCCCGCCTGTTCCCGCAGTTGCGGATACAAGCCATCAGGGAAGGCTACCCGCAGACAGCAGAGCTACACGCACAAGACAATAGATACTTCAGTAGTCACATGAAGGAATGAGCAAGACGGGAACAATCCCGCCAAAATGAGCCAGTCCGTATGATTCTGAAAGATCTTCTGTACTATACCTACCAAGGTATGGATAGGACAGACAATCTGACCAGAACAGCCCATGAGCCAATCACAGGGTGACAGCTCACCGACAACAGTACGAGGAGGAGCACCCTCTAGTACTGTTTGTCACTATTAGCCGCTGCCTACTCACCAACCCTTACTGCAGGGCATGCGCAGCCTACAGTTGGTGAAATAGTGTTACTGTTGGCCGTAACCTATTCACCAACCAGCATGGCCTGCGTATAATCCACAGTAGGTAGGACGTGCATAATCTACAGTTGGAGGAATAGTGCAGCCGACATAGTTACTGTTGGCCGTAACCTATCCACCAACCAGTATGGCCTGTGCATAGTCCACTGTTGGTAGAACAGGAATACTATTCAGCCGGCTATACCTTCTAACCTACCTTCGGCTATAAATACTCCAACATCTTGGAATGGTAAGATCATCTGCTACCCAGTTATCTAGCAATCTCTTAATATACACTTATATTCAGAGCAATCTAGTCTGATTCTCACGCCGGAGGGTGGTCACAAGGAGGAACCCCCCCTTCTCAGTGACGAGCTTACGGTGTTTGTTTTGCAGGTCTCCTGAAGAACAGCCTTCTCAGTTAGATCTCATCCGTGGGAAACATTACTTAACCCCCAGATTATCCATAATCTGTCCAGATTATCTATAATCTGTCCAGGGTTCACTTAGTGTTTCTTCTAATTTGTTTCAAGGTTGAATCACATAGTAATGATTCATTCTATTTCAATAGGGTAACCAAACTTAACTTTGGAATGGCAATGATTTATTCCTTTCCTTAGTTCATTCTATTCCCTCATCCATTCCATTCCATTCCATAAGTTATTCCATTACATCATACCAAACATACTCTTATAAATCAGGATTTGAGACGGATTACTAATTCTCGTTCCTATCACTACACCAACACCACTTTTATACCGAAAATCGTCCCTAACCATTAAAATCCTAAATTGATATTTCAACTTCCCCCCCCCCCCCACCCACCCACACACACATGAATATGCAAGAACGAACTTCATCCAAGAAATATGCAAGAACGAACTTCGATCCAAGGATACCACAAACATAAGCTCCTGTTGTGCGATTATCGAATCTTAGTCTTCAAGTCCATTTAGCCAAACAGTAACAACACATGCGTTTTTATGGTGCGATTGTATTTACACATGAAAAGTGAAACTATATTACTCCCTTCAAGGTTACTTCTGTTTGTTTTTCAGATGTAAAATGCCTTTAATCTGCGGATCACATCTGCAGACATATGTAGAAGAAGAAGTGGACCAAACCTCTGCAGTCTGCAAAAAGAATACTGTTTGTTTTTAAACGTCTGTAGATTGCTAAAATAATCTGTTGGTGGTGTACGAACCGTGGCAGTGGGTAATGGTGGCGGACGATGGGTGGTGGATGGTGACGGCAGTGATAAAAGGCGGTGGCAATTAGTGATGGTGGTAGAAAGCGGTGGTGGGTGGTAGAAGATGGTGGTAGACGGTGGGTGGTGGTGGGTGTAGACGGTGGTGGTGAAGGACGGTGGGTGGGTGGTGGATGGTGGTGGTGGACAGTGGGTGTTGGTAGAGTATGGTGTTTTAACCCTCTGTAGAGCTTAGAAGATCTCATAAGTGGATGAGCCAAGTCTGCACCAAGAAGAGCTTGCGTAGACGTCTTTCAATAAAACGTCTTCAAGAAAACAAACAGTTGCAATGTCTGCGCGCCACAGAGAAAAGAGATTGCGTAGACCTTTTTCAGAAAAACAAATAGCACTCTAATCATATGATCCTTTATGCTTTATTACTGAGTTTCACTTAAAGGATGAAAGAAAGGGAAATGGTTAGAAATAAGAAAAGAGGTGTGTTTAGGAGTTTTTTCGTTAGAAGGAAATAATAAAAAGAGTATTTCAGAGATATAAAGGAAGAGGTTTGAAGAGTAAAATAAAAGAAAAGTGTTTCATTTTCCTTTCATTTCGTTCTTTCACAGAGTTAAAATGGTAACATGTTAACCACCTAAAATCATAAAATGAATATTAAATAATATAATTACGCCAAAGTTAAAAATTATAGACAAGACTCTCTTCAAGGCTACCTAGTCTCACATCACAATATTTTGATAATGCCATAACCACATTCTAACTACCTCAAATTGCGTAATGTACACAATAATAATGAGAGTGATACACAACTTATGATATCACGAATACTCAAGACTATCACACTGTATTTTTTAGTTTTTTTTTCATGGAATAAGAAATGAAATGATAAGATTTTAGTTTGAATCTTCATTCTTAAGTTTTTTTATAAAAGAAATAATAGAAAATGATAGGAAAACTTGGGTGTTTTAAGTCTCAAAGTTTTCTTGCCAATTTGGCATGATTTGGAAAGAAAGGAAATGACAAATATTTAAAATTACCACTTTACCCTTCAATCTACATCTAATAATTGTTTTAAAGAGACTATATTTGTAAAACTAAACATTTTTTTTTCTTTCCTTTCCTTTCATTTAAACTAAAGAATGTAATTAACCATTTCTTTTCTTCCCATTTCTTTCATTTTTCATTAAACTTGAGAATGCATTATATGCATGTACTTTCTTTTCTTCTCTCATCCTATCCAATCTTATACTTTCTTTTCTTTTAATTAAAAACTCAAGAACGCAGTGTCAATGTGCAAATAAACTATAAACTATAGTTCACATACACAATGTAACAAGTGTCATAACAAAATACAACGATTTTTCAAAACATATGTTATGTATACAAATGCACATTTGTCTAACCATCCCTAACATTCAATCCCCATTCATCATTCCTAATAAAATATCATGAATATAAATGCATTAAACATATACATATTCATGAATAAACATCGTTAACAGCTAAGATTTCCATCATGATATGGTTAAGAAACTCACGCGATTAAAGATTTGAATAAATTAAACAAGGACACATAGTCTTTGATAATTTTCATACATTAACTATTAACATAGTCATTACCAGAATCACATTTATGCTACCAATGTTGGTCAGAATTAGGCTTGTAAACAAACCGAACGTTAGATGAACCGTTTGACGGAAAGTTCGTTTATTTATTAAATATATGAACATAAACAAAAAAACTTGTGTTCGTTTAATTATACGAGCGAACATGAACACATGTTTAGTTCGTTCAAATATGTTCGTTTACATATTAATATAAAATCAATCAATCAATCAAGCCCTGTATATCCCACCGCATAGCACGCTATCGGTAGGGTCAGGGGAGGGTGGGATGTAGGCAAGTCTTTCCTCTATCCGAGAGAATAGAGAGGCTGCTTCCAGAGAGACCCCCAGCTCATAAAGCTACATACAGATAATCATAGTAAACATACATCCTACAAGCAAAAGACACTTAGCAATACATAGATAATAAACTACCAAAAAAACAAGAAATCTGTAACCTACTAAGAAAAGGGCATATGAAACAAAAAGCATCATCAAAAAAAATATATTCATAAACAACAAGGATCAAGGCTAGCCAACTAGACCCTAAATAGAAAGCTAAGCTAACTAGTTGCCTTCCCCTAGAAGTCGCTAACCTTAATCCTACGTCTCCACGAATCTCTATCCTGGACCATGTCCTCAGAGAGGTGCAACTCTGTCAAGTCATGTCTAATTCTCTCATCTCAAGTCAATTTAGGTCTGCCTCTACTCCTCTTTCCTTCCACAATGAAGGCTTCCACTACTCTAACTGGCGCTGTTGTCGGTCTCCTCTTCACATGCCCAAACCATCTCAATCTCCCTTCCTTTATTTTCTCTGATATTAATATAAAACAATTAAATATTATCTTGATGAGTAATCTATTTAATTGTTTTATATTTGTTCGTTTGTGTTCATTTAAGCGTTTTCCTATATTTATGTTTGTTCATATATGTTCGCTTATCTCTGTTCGTTCGTTTATATAATAAACAAACACATGTTCATTTTTTAAATAAACGAACATGAATGCAAATATTTGTTCAATTAAGTGTTCGTGTTCATAAACCTTGAACCACATATTTGTAGAAGAAAACACAAGGTTTATGAGACGCTTAGGTTTTGTTCCAAATTTATGCCCCACGTTCAAATGAGCCAAAATGTGTTTTCCTCAAGGTTCCAATACTTGATGGTAATTAGCAATTGACAAGTATTGGTTTGGTCTGTGGCACAATTTTACAATCGAGAGAGAATGGGATTACCAATTCTCGTTCCAATTATCTCTTGTTGCTCCAAACATGCCGGGCTGACAAAAAGAAAAGACTAGTTAGTAACACCACAAGTGAGTGAGTTTATTTTAGTTAAAAGTTAAATTGAACTTTTTATTTTTTGAAGCAAACTAGTATTTCAACCCTCGCGTTGCGGGGGTTGTGATACCTTAGTCGGATACAAAATACAAAAACAAATGACATTTCGTCAAACACATGAATTGCACCAAGAAAAAAATATCTAAAATCTTTATTCCAACAACATCAATTTCACCAATATATAGCCTAAAAGCTTAACTTAGGAACTCATAACCCATAAAAATATTTGATTGTCATTAACATCTAAAAATGTGAACGCAAGTGGAAACACAAATCTAAAAAAGAAACATATAACTAAACTTTATAAATGTGTCCATGTATGTTACAAAGAAAAAGAATTTCAAAGTTAAATTACAATTTAAAATATGCTCAGTTTCACCAACCTTGGAAACCATATTGCATCCATCGTGCAATTTTCGGACAGTGGCTGTTGATTCAACCTTAACCCATTCGTGACAGCAAGCGCAACCACCTGAACATATGTTGTTTTCACACATACTGCTGAAATCATGATTGAAATTAATATAATCTGAGGTTAAAATATGAACATTGGATCAGAAGCACCAAAAACTAAAGAACTAACATAGGCAATAATCAAAAAGTTGAAAACAGTTTAAGTTGTAAACTTGTTTCTGTTGACAGTGGCTCGGGTCCAGTATACGGCTGCAAAACAGGTTGTCACACCATGCACACAAATTGCCATGCCATAAACTGGAATATCATCACAACCAAAGATCATACACAACTCGCTAATCAAAATATAGATGTTGCCAGGGGCAACCATGCGAAATATGAGCGACAATTAACGTAGTTAACTGCTGCGCCCTATTTTTTATGGAGTCTGCTAGCTACACAACTTATCTTTTTCAAACATTTTTCTGATTATTGTTTGCACCTTTGGTTGTTTGTTGTACTGTAAGGCCCCGATCCCGGTGCCTTGGCGTTGGATTTACTCATAAACACAGTTCTAAATATCAGAGTTAATTAAAACTTTTTGCGGAATAGATAAAAGAAAACCATTCATTACATAAGTCTTAAAATTTAAACCATATAAAACATGTCTTAAGTTCAAACATCATAAAATTAAGTTTTCAGATGCCAGCTTCTTTATTCTTCTACCATGTGCCCCTCTTCAAGCCAGTTGTCTCATCCTGCTCACATGCGTGCATACTAAAAGTCTCATACAAAACGTTCACATACTTATATACATACCCGAAGGTATGTACATATTACATACTTAACCTGTTCACCTTACTTTCATACATACATTCTTAGGTTCATCTTTCATACTTTATTTACTTTCATGCATCACATCACATATATTATAAGGGTCTGGTCCCCAACATCACATATATTATAAGGGTCTGGTCCCCAACATCACAGATATTATTAGGGTCTGGTCCCTATCCTCATAGATATTATTAGGGTCTGGTCCCTTTAATCAGTACAATTATACCATACCTTTCTTTATATTTATATGCATAAGCTTTCGTACATAATCTCCATACATTCTATAGCATTCATATATCATTCATACATCATACATGAGACAATCACATATCATACACTTACCACTTAAGGTAAGTGTATCAACTAATCACATCGAGTATGCCCACAGCCCCGAAAACATGACAAGAAAATGGGGCTAGAAACTCACCTGAACTCGATTCCTTTCAAAGTTAATGGTAACTTCGTTCCTTAACTGGGCGCGGCTAACTGTATAACAATTACACGTGTCAATTAACTATCCATACCCAAATCAAATTTCTAGTTTAATATAACCCTCGACAAACGGGGTCCGGGGGCAGCGCCCCTGGCAGCGAGGTCTAGGGGCAGCAACCCCTAGCAGGGTCCAAGAGGCAGAGCCCCTGGCTGGGGTCGAGCTTGGAAAAATTTTATTTTCAGTAACAGTCATTTACTAAAATTTCAGCAGAAAAACTTAAGTTTGAAATAGTCTAATTGAATGACCATTTCTAATCGAATCATCATTCTAATCGAATGGCAGTTCTAATCGAATGGCAATTTTAATCGATTGACAGTTCTAATCGAATCATCATTCTAATCAAATGGCAGTTCCAATCGAATGAAAGTTCTAATCGAATGACCTTTTGATTCGATTACTTTTTCCACCTGATTCGATTCGATCATTCTTTCTATTCGATTCGATTATCCTTTCTATTTGATTCGATTACTTTACTGAATCAGAGGTTTCTTAAAGACTTGATTCATATGTTTCCATTCTTATCATTACCCTGCGATTACATTTTCCTTCGATTCGAATACTATTCCCATTCGAATATTTTTCTTTGTTGTTAGATGTTGTCCTTTGCTACACTACTGTAGCGTATTGACGTTGCATATATTATCATCCATTATTATATTTACCATTATTTCATCTTTTAACCATTATCGTTTCTACCCTCGACCAAGATCTAGCTTGTTTTGCAATAAAGTTAAAACCTTTATTGATTTGGAGTCCGATTTAGCTAGATCTAGGATTACTAAGTGAGCCGTACTTACTAACGAGTTCAATAGCTCATATTTTAACGTCAAATTTACATTTTTATTGCATAAAAATGCTCGATTTGCATTCGTATAAAATCTTAGGGCAAACCGACTTTAAAAACGTAACCTTTAAGCTTAAAAGTTCTGTTTTGGTTCACGTCGAGCTACGGGTTTAGCTCAACACATGCTCCTAGGCTTGTTTCTTGCTCGTATAACGAATATTCAACACAAACTATTGGTTTGGATTCGGATATGAGCTGTAAGGATGAGAGTGTTTGTGTGTGATTTTGAGTGTGTATGGAAGCTAGAAGATGGAAATGAGGGTTTTAGGGAGATTTAAGGGAGTTTATATACCCTAAAGCCCATGGATTAGGCTCATCACCATCCCTTATTCCATCTTTTATTGTCCAAGCCCACACTTTATTATTTATTTAAACTTAACTAAATAATAACACACCCTTAAGTAAACGGAATTTCTTTTAATTTATTATTAGCAAAAGTAGGATGTTACCTGTCGAAGCACGAAATGAATCTTACCTGATCCATGACGATGTTTCCACGGATTTTCGAGATGAACGAACCACGTCTTGATCTTCTTCTTCAGCGGCTGCGCCTGTGACCTGCAATGGTTTTGGGGGTGTGGAGGCGACTGCTAAGATATCCTGAGGATTTCTTGTTCACAGACACAAAAAGTGGTGGTGGCTCTTATTGAGCATGACCCATGATAAGGAGGTGGAGACCTCCTTATATAGAGTCTCATGGCCACCATCCTGGTACCCTAATGGGCCTAGCCCAGTTAGGGTTACCTCCACAAAACCCCCTCAGCCCAATAACATCGTATTAGTCCATGTAATGAAATAAGCCAAACATAATAGATTTAGGGTCGTAGAACCGGGTTTTAGTACCATACCCCTACAAGCCCCCCCAAGTCCAGTGTTGCTCCTGGGCGCGCAAGCGTCTAGGTGGAGCGCTGGACTTTATAAGGTGTGAGGCGGTTTTTTCCCTTTTGTTTGGCCTTGTCTTTATTGTATGAGTTTCGGGAGGTTTTCTCCATGATGGTGACAAGCTGTAAAAATAATGAAGCCTGCGCGCGAGGCGGCTTACGAGCTATAATAATAGAGCCTGCGCGAGTGGCGACTTACGGGCTAAGAATAATAATGCCTGCGCGCGAGAGGCGTCTTATGAGCTATAAGAATAATAATTGAGCTGGCGCGTGAGGCGACTTACGAGCTGTGAAAGTAATAAAGCTTGCGCGCGAGAGGCGTCTTATGAGCTATAAGAATAATAATTGAGCTGGCGCGTGAGGCGACTTACGAGCTGTGAAAGTAATAAAACTGGCGCGTGCGGCGACTTACGAGCCTGTAGAATAATGAGAGCCTGCGCGCATGGCGACTTACGAGCTGTAATATTAAAGAAGCTGGCGCGCGAGGCGACTTACGAGCTGTAATAATAAAGAAGCTGGCGCGTGAGGCGACTTACGAGCTTGTAGAATAATGAAGCTGGCGCGTGAGGCGGCTTACAAGCTGTAAAATAATAAAGAAGCTGGCGCGCGAGGCGACTTACGAGCTTGTAATAATAAAGAAGCTGGCGCGCGAGGCGACTTACGAGCTTGTAGAATAATGAAGCTGGCGCGTGAGGCGGCTTACAAGCTGTAAAATAATAAAGAAGCTGGCGCGCGAGGCGACTTACGAGCTTGTAGAATAATGAAGCTGGCGCGCGAGGCGACTTACGAGCTTGTAGAATAATGAAGCTGGCGCGTGAGGCGACTTACGAGCTATAATAATAGAGCCTGCGCGAGTGGCGACTTACGAGCTTGTAGAATAATAAAGCCTGCGCGTGAGGCGTCTTACGAGCTAAAAATAATAAAAGCTTGCGCGCGAGAGGCGTCTTATGAGCTTTGAGAATAATAATTGAGCTGGCGCGTGAGGCGACTTACGAGCTGTAATAATAAAGAAGCTGGCGCGCGAGGCGACTTACGAGCTAAGAATAGTAAAGCCTGCGCGTGAGGCGACTTACGGGCTGTAAGAATAATAACAGCTTGGTGCGAGGCGTCTTATGAGCTGTGTGAATAATAAAGGCCTGCGCGTGAGGCGACTTACGGGCCGTAAGAATAATAACAGCTTGCGCGCGAGGCGTCTTATGAGCTGTGAATAATAAAAGCCAGCGCGTGAGGCGACTTACGGGTTGTAAGAATAACAACAGCTTGCGCGCGAGGCGTCTTATGAGCTGTGTGAATAATAAAAGCCTGCGCGTGAGGCGACTTACGGGCTGTAAGAATAATAACAGCTTGCGCGCGAGGCGTCTTATGAGCTGTGTGAATAATAAAGCCTGCGCGTGAGGCGACTTACGGGCTGTAAGAATAATAACAGCTTGCGCGCGAGGCGTCTTATGAGCTGTGAATAATAAAGAGCCTGCGCGTGAGGCGACTTACGGGCTGTAAGAATAATAACAGCTTACGCGCGAGGCGTCTTATGAGCTGTGTGAATAATAAAAGCCTGCGCGTGAGGCGACTTACGGGCTGTAAGAATAATAACAGCTTGCGCGCGAGGCGTCTTATGAGCTGTAATAATAGTGGAGCTTGCGCGTGAGGCGGCTTACGAGCTACTTTATGTCACGCGCCACGTGCAGATGTTGCATGCACGTGCGCGTAGACTTTGGTTTTGTGTTATGCGCCACGCGCAGATGTTGCGTGCGCGTGCGTGTAGACTGTGACATGTGCGAGCATGTGATGCGTAAGCATGAGATGCGTAGGCATGTGTAATATGCGTGAGCATATGTGATGCGTGAACATATGGTATGAGGATTCCCAACCCCTAAGTTTGGCGCGTAGCCATATGGGATATTATGGGGATTCCCAACCTTGAAGTTCGGCGCGTAGCCATATGGGATATTAGGAGGATTCCCAATCTTGGCGCGTAGCCATATGGGATATTATGAGGATTCCCAACCTTGAAGTTTGGCGCGTAGCCATATGGGATATTATGGGGATTCCCATCCTTGGCGCGTAGCCATATGGGATATTATGAGGATTCCCAACCTTGAAGTTTGGCGCGTAGCCATATGGGATATTATGAGGATTCCCATCCTTGGCGCGTAGCCATATGGGATATTATGAGGATTCCCAACCTTGGCGCGTAGCCATATGGGATATTAGGATTCCCAACCTTGGCGCGTAGCCATATGGGATATTAGGAGGATTCCTAACCTTGCAGTTTGGCGCGTAGCCATATGGGATATTAGGAGGATTCCCAACCTTGAAGTTTGGCGCGTAGCCATATGGGATATTAGGAGGATTCCCAACCTTGAAGTTTGGCGCGTAGCCATATGGGATATTAGGAGGATTCCCATCCTTGCAGTTTGACGCGTAGCCATATGGGATATTAGAAGGATTCCCAACCTTGCAGTTTGGCGCGTAGCCATATGGGATATTAGGATTCCCAACCTTGAAGTTTGGCGCGTAGCCTGATGCGCGCATGCACGGCGATAGAGTGGTGACTCGCGAGTGCGCGTGCATGGCGGAGGTCTCTTGCGCAAAAACCCAGATGGTGGTTTCCGCGGCGGCACATGCACGGCTGCGGAGTGAGAACCCACGGGCGTGCGTACATGGCGGCGGAAGTCTGGTAATTTCCGGATCTGCAATTTAAGAGTCAGATCTGCAACTTTAGACCTAAAATCCAGGTCTGTAATCTAGACCTAGATCTGTAAATCAGATCTGGACAGATCTGAAGCCCGGAGCAGATTTAAAACCATCACAGATTCGGAGATCTGACCATTCCAATCACGGATTTTCCTTCTTGCCCAGATCTGGAAGCCTCTTTTTAGATCTATGGATCTTTTTGAGCTTTAAATAGAACAAGCTTTGAAGCCTTTTTCTGTAAACTTCCAGATCTGCGTTTTTCTTGGGAGAGATCTGACAGCCGAGATGAAGATCGAAGGGCAGTTCGTTGCCGTCCCACGGATGGCGCCAATGTCGAAGCACGAAATGAATCTTACCTGATCCATGACGATGTTTCCACGGATTTTCGAGATGAACGAACCACGTCTTGATCTTCTTCTTCAGCGGCTGCGCCTGTGACCTGCAATGGTTTCGGGGGTGTGGAGGCGACTGCTAAGAAATCCTCAGGATATCTTAGCAGTCGCCTCCACACCCCCGAAACCATTGCAGGTCACAGGCGCAGCCGCTGAAGAAGAAGATCAAGACGTGGTTCGTTCATCTCGAAAATCCGTGGAAACATCGTCATGGATCAGGTAAGATTCATTTCGTGCTTCGACATTACCTGTACCGTCTGAACCGAATAGGGTCCTCGCAAACAACCACCGTCAACCAACCTAAAGGCCAAACCTAGAAGTCAAAGTAATAATATGATTGGCTATGGAGGTAAATACTAAAATCGTAAAAATACAATTATTTTACTTAATATAATGCGTTATTAAACATTTATGTAATCACATATCTCGTTCTTTTTCTGACTTCACGACTCAGCACAGCCATGCCTGCAACAGAGGTTGCCACGCCAAGTAGGTGACCACCATCATCGCCAATTAAATGAGATAACCAAATCTTGCCATGTTATCAGCCACACACAATACCAAAGCAAACACCACAAATAGTAACTGCTAATGCATTGAACTCCAATCCACAACATAGTTGTGGTACAAAATAAAAAGGACAGTTAGGGTATAAGAAGTCAAACATCACAGTCTGACATCCACCACGACCACCGCCTAGTGTTCCAAAACGGAAGCTGGCAACTACCTTAACTGAAAGAGGAAGTAAATTTCGGAGCTACAGAGGTGAGGTGCTGAAGCATCACAGTCTTACGTCTGCCACGGCTGCCGCCTAAGATTCCAAAATGGAAGCTGGCAACGGCCACCACCGCTACTAAAGACTGGCTAAACATGAACAACCAGATGTACTGTTCATATTTATTTATGGCTAACCACGGAAAGTATCTAAACCTTATACCAGGCCCCCGAGAAGGTAAAAAGAATTTTGGGCCGAAGACGAAAAATATTTTGGGCCTCAAGTAAAAAAACTATTTTATTGACTTTAAACAATTTAATTTTTAAATGGACATACATGGTTGTGATTTGGGTTGTATAAAAACTTTTGTATAAAAATAGGCTTAAACATGTCTTAGATAAGACTAGAACCCTTAAGTAATTGAGTTTAAACATTAAATATACATATCGCTTTTCATAAAAATACATATAATGTTTTTATAAAAATAAAAATTTCGGGCCTAACGAGGTGTCGAGCCGGGGGCCGTCAACCACCAAGCCCTCCCTAAAGGGCGACCCTGCCCAATACTCATACCCACAAAGATTAAACAGATCTTGAATCCTACTAAAGTTTTCATCTTTCACTATGTTTATTTTTTTGTGTGTTTTATTTTTCATATAATTTATATAGAACAAGATCAACCACTTTAGTTGTAGGGTTTATGCAATTTGAGGTTTTCAAAATTTTAATAGAATTATGCTCTTGACAATAATAAAGTGATGATAGACAACAAAGAAAATAAACATTGACAAAGAAACCGGTGATACCTTAAAAAAAGTGAACCACCACCAGAAACCCCACTCCCTTCCGAGTGTCTCCCTATACCTTCGTGAAACCACACTACAACTACACTACGCCGCCATCACACCACCGCCACCCAAGTTTTCCAAAATAGAACCTGGAAACAGTAGGTGGGCGAACGGTTGAGGTGGTGGAACCCGACCACGATGATGGAGATACCTATGTAACATCCGAAGTTTCGTTAGTATTTAAAAGGAATTGAGTTTAATTAAATTACAGAAGATAAATGTAATTATCTAAGGTAGGAGGAGAATAAGTGTCATTAGATGAAAAGTCAAACATGAAACCCTACCCTCTTCCTATAAATGTAGCCACCATCTCATTATAACCATCATAGCCTCCAAACTCCTTCTTAACCCAAATTCCCGTTTTCTGAGAGAACAACCGACAAAACATCTGATGATTCCCGGAGATCTAACCGTTGGATTGCTCTTAAGTTTTAACTGATTGTTCATGGCATATAAATGAAGATTCTCACCGATCAAATCTTCGATCCGAAGTTGGGAAGTCTGGTTTTAACTGAAAAACCGTAACATATAAAAATAAAATTTTCCGGCAACTGTTTAGCTTTTCCAGTCGGCGATTTCCGGTGAAGGTGAGCTGATGGTTTGTAGATGGGGGAGAGACGGTTTCGTGACCACTTGAATCACTCAAATCCGAGTTCGTTTAGTTGATATGGTTTTGGTCTATTCGAGTGATTCGAACATAAACATCAAATGTACGTTTTTGTTGAAAAAGTTTACTTTTCGTGTACAGATTTACATGAAAATTGGTAGGATGTCAGAATGGGCCACAGTTATTGATAAAGTAATGAACTTGTGAGTAAACGGGTTAGTTGGTTCGTTTCGGGCAAAACGAGTAGTGTTCGGTTCGTGAAAAGAACGGGTAAACGAAGTCGGTTTTGCATGAAACTTGATAGAAATGATTTATCTCAACTGACCCAATAGTTTTGAACCCGACACCGCAGCCCCGGGATGCCAAATGAGCCGTTAAAATTTAGATCTAGTTTTAATCGGGTGTTTAATCAATCAGAAACGAGCTTAAGGGTCACCTTAGCTTGGATCTGGACCACCGAAAGCTACCTAGGTTATAAACGATCAAAATCCGGCCAACCATGGTGGTTAACGGCGGATGACGGCGCCAGATTCGAAGAAAAACCCTAAAAACGCAAAGAAGAAGGCTGGTCTGAATATATACGAGCGTATATGTGTATATGGCCGTATATGTATGTAAGACATATATGTATGTATAACGTATATGTATGTATGCCATATATGTATGTAGGACGTATATGTATGTATAGCGTGTATGTATGTATAACATGTATGTATGTATAACATGCATGTATGTATGTCGTATACGTATGTATAACGTATATGTATGTATGCCGTATATGTATGTATAACGTGTATTTATCTATGCCGTATACGTATGTAGGACGTATATGTATGTATAACGTGTATGTATGTATGTAGGACGTATATGTATGTAGGACGTATATGTATGTATGTATGCATGCCGTATACGTATGTATAGCGTATATGTATGTATGACGTATATGTATGTATGACGTATATGTATGTATAACGTGTATGTCTGCCGTATATGTATCTATCACGTATAAGTTTTGGGAGCGCATATGTGTGGCCACGTCTATGTATGAGGTGTATTAGTATGGGAGTATAAGTTATACGGAGCGCATAAGTTATGCGGGCGCATAACTTATGCGGAAGTATAACATATACGTCCTAAGACTTATGCGCTAACATGACGTATACGCCACCATGACTTATACGCTAGCCTAGCTTATACGTTGAGAAGTAAGTTATACGTATTAGCTTATGCGCTGAATTATACGAGGAAATGACTTGTGCGCTAAGAACTTATGCGGCATGAAAGACAAAATAAGTAATTAATTAATAACTAAAGGTAGTGTTTAAAAATGATAAAATCCTAGAAAAGAAAGACCGAGGCTAGAATAGATACGTAAGAGCACGAGAGTAGTAGTTAAACTTATGTGCCTTGTTACACTGTTAGCCGTGCTCAGTTGAAGAATGTGTTATAATCAATTCCGAAAGAAGCAAGACCCAGGTGAGTTTTTAGCCCCTTCTCTCTGTTAATTTTTTCGGGGCTGTGTGCACACTCCTATGTGTTAGTTAACACACTTACCTTAAGTGGTAAGTGTATACTATGTGAATGTCTTATGAAAGATATATGAATGATATTGAAATGATGAAGAATGTAAGGAGTATATATGTAGATGTTTATGAATATATGTATATATATACTAGTAGAAACCCGCGCGATGCAGCGGCGGCGATAATTTACAATGCGGTGCTCGTTTCTATTATTTTATCAATCCTCGCGTGATATATTATACAATAGTTCTTTATATCAGAGTTACTCACGGTTTATAGTGAGCATTCGATATTGTGATGCTCTCGTTAACTACAGTTTTTTTTACAAATTCTCAATATTTTAAACGGTACGTACCAGCAGGTTCAACCAGTTAAACCGGATTTTGGTAATGCAACCGGTATTTAGATCCCGGTATTTGTGGTTGGTTTGCTAGAACATCGTACCACCAGGTTTTTGTAAAATACCGGTTCAAACTGGCAAACCGGTTTTAAAACCAAGAGATTTTTTTATATTTCTTTCCGGCCCATATTTTAAAAAACTGACTTTTAACCAAACAGAAAAAACTGAAACGAGTAAACGACGATTCACTAATCAACCAATTTTGTATCTAGAAAATCCAATGTCGGTTTCTTTACATCTTTTGTAATTGATTAAGTTCGTATACAAAATACTAATTTCCTATTTGACTCGATCATTGTTCATGTATGATGTTTTACTCATGTGCGATGTTTATTAATGTATTTGTAGGTTATTTTTAAGCTTAAGTTTTGTATTTATATGAAATTACAGGGTAAACTATTCAACCCTGATTTCATACATGTCATCTATTTTTCAAAAATGGTACGGATATATCTTCATTTTCAATTTAAAAGATTTTAATAATGTAGTTAATAAAATACTTATTTACACCTTTTGACATGGTATTTTTTTTTACTCAACACCCCCAATAATCCAATATGATGGTTTGGTTGATCCAACATTACCCTTGCAGCTCAATTTATGCTTAATAATGAAAGAATATACAATACAACATTAATTTTATATATACAAACCATACTGATTAACTTTCAAATTGAACGTGCCCCTCATGTTTTTATTCAGATTAAAATTATAATAACACTTTGACCTGTACATACTTTGACCAGCTCATATATACATAACACTTTTGACCATCATATATACACTTTGACATGTGCATATATACACTCCCATTATCCCATATACATTTTGCCCCTGCGCAAAATATACTATTTTGTCGCCTGCACATCCATCACTGCCATTTGCATACTGACCTGCACAAATTGCTATTTTGCCCATACAAAAATATATACTATTTTGACCTGCACATATATACACTGACATTCGTTTTGACCTGAGCAAATTACTAATTTGCCCCTGCACAAAAATATTGTTTGGACCCTAACTCAAATTATTATTTTGACCCACAGTTTGACCTGCAAATGTATGCACAGTCACATACATAAACTGCTATTTATACATAGAGTGTTGATACTTACATTGTATATACATAGAGATTATGGCAAATAAATGGTAGAGCACGAAAACATAAAGGTAAACGAACGTTTAATGCTTTTTCTTGAATGCACGTCTTTAGAAGCTTCTTCATGTGAACCTTTAATCCATTACAGGGAGCAAGATTACACACGTCTGGCTTGTAATTTAATAATGCATCCTTAAAATTCTTGATCTGTTCCCATAAACATTAAAATTCTCTCCATTAACTTAATTATATTAACAAATAATTCAAATTTTTTTTAAAAAAAAAAGTAAAAGGAGAGAAACTTACGGTTGTAACAGTGCAGCAAGCTGTAACCTTTTTCGATCAGGTTATGAACCCGGCAGAAAACATAGTTAGACCCCCCATTCCATTCCTATCCTGACAAGCACACCTGCACGATCCTTGTCAATCCGCATATATTATATCATACCAAGAGTTAAAATGCTCATTTTCTTTTTCATTCATATCCAACTTTAATTAACTGTTCATCTCTATTTGATTATGCAAGTTATTGTAATTTCTTCAAAAACATAGTTATGTATATATGCATCTTTGAATATCACATAATATTTACCCAATTCAGTCGTACTCCAAAAAAACAATGAAATCCAAGTACATGATTAAAGAACCAATAACAGTTGTTACATCCGATAGCTTGTGCAATTCGTTCATTTACATTTGCGAACCGTTCATTTTTAATGTTGATTTTTTGATTCATTAGAACACATTGTTCTTTTCATTACTTTTAACTGGATTTAGCTAGGTTATGCTTGTCCATCTATGTTCAGTTATGTTCGTTAGTTTACGTTTGAAAACAGTTTGCTTATACTGTTAACCGACGAACATAAACGAGCACAAACATGTTCATTTTCTTAAGTTTGAACACGAACAAGAAAACACCTTTCGTTTAATTGTTAAACGAACGGACATGAAAATGCTCGGTTCGTATTCGTTTACAAGCCTATATAACAGAGTTAGGTTAAATGGGTCAAGTGAGGTCCAATTAGGTAGGCTAGTGAAACTTTTTGTCCATTTCTAAGGACGATAAAAACGTAGCTATGTATACCAAAACAATATTATCACAATATTAATCTAAATCTTTGAAGAGATCGACTTAGGAGGTTGTATTAGGGATGAGCAAAATCGGTAATCGGTACCAGGTACCGTACCGAAATCGGTACCGTCGGTACCGAATCCGTACCAATGTTTTGAGTTTTGGTATCGGTACGGTACCGGTATTTCCTGAATTTTTACCTTCGGTATCGGTACTATCCCGGTTCCGGTACCAAGAATTTCCGATTTTCGGGATAAGTATTTTCGGTACCGGTACGGCATCGTGCTCATCCCTAGGTTGTATGCAACTATACAATAAAAATAGACATCAGGTGAGCTTGAACCTATTTGAACCGCACTCGTTTAACTAATTATTATATTTGACCTTTTTGAGATAAAACACAACCCAAATCCACCCATTCACAAATAAACGGGTAGGGGTACAACTTTAAACTAAGAATTATATAAAAAGACACGCTTTGTCCAGAGCTCAAATCACCATTTTTTTAAAAAGACCCATCGTGACCTGGAAAAAAAACGAACTGAGCCTATTGTGATGATAACAGAAAAAATAAAAAACTAACCCAAACAGATTTAAAAAGTCCAAAAACCAAACCCATCTGTTCGTTTATATTTTATGTTATATATAAAAATTATAATTAAAATGGATATAAAAAATGTTAACTATAAAATAAAAGTTTGAATGGTGAAAATACCACCAACACAAACTTGGTACCCGGATCAAACAAGCCATTGACACTAACCATTCATTCTCTCTTGTTCATGTTTGATCAGCAAAGTTGACTCTTGAATCCTACAGATTCATGACTCCCAATATGCCCCTGGTAATTGCAAATCAGAGCGTTCAAATCTATTGACCTGTAAGCCAGCCGACAATAAAAAAATATATTTATGTCAAAACACATGATGCATTTAAATTTAAAAATGAATCTGAATAAGAGAGATTCTATAATCTATATATATAGCGCTACAAACAATACGGGTCAAATGGGTGTTGAGCATATTGAAAACTAAATTTTCATATAACAGGAAAAATGGGTTGCCATAAATAAATTTATAATCAAGAAATAGAATATGAGATGCTTTAAATAGACTTAAGTACCACTAAACTGCCATCTTCTGTAGCAGAAGTGTAACGCAACAGCCAGAAATCGCGTGCATGAGCCAAAGTTGTAGGAGCATAAAGCTACACCAGTAAATATAATCAGAGTTAATATAAATAAAAATAAATGTTAACAAGTAATGAACCACTATATAATTAAGTGTTACCAACCTGCATATACAAAAGCTCAACAGTTCCATCATTAGAATCGAGACCGCGTTCCAACAATTTCCGAAGTAAAAGATCTTCGCCTCGAAGTGTAGCAAAGCATAAACTCAAGGGCAAATCCATCCTACCACGAGCCAACATATAACAGAAATGTTGAGCATATTGAAAATATCGTTTTTATGCACATAATCTCCTAAAAATTCTAACTATATATATTTACTTTTCATTCTTACTCGAGCTACCAGCTTCTTATTTCTTTTTTTTATTATAAACCCATGCCTTTTAAACCATAATCAAATACCGAAACCACCCACCCAAACTCGCTTACTGAACCTCACCTCTTAGTTCAGTTTTGAAACTGATCAAAGTGTTATTTTCAGTCTATAATCTATTACACAATTATAGTAAATTCACATAATCTCAAAGTACCCTTAATAATTGTAGCACCTACTGCAAATCTCATAAAAAAATTGTTAAATCGATATACATTTAAACTCGTCGCTACCATTCACTATTTCATCATTATCGCTAATCAACAGTAGCTAAAACTCCATAGATACATGAATCTGGCAGGCAATATCATTCGTCAATCAATAACAAACGGGTCAACTGTTAGACATAATAAAATCAAAAAGGGAAGTACATACCATAGAGAAGATAACCATGAGGACGATGAAACTATCTGAATCGCAAGCCAGAAACCCTACATCTGAAATCGTCTGGTGAGAGAAGATGAAGTTTGGGGGCGGATTTGAAAAGAAAAGGAGACATCGTAGTATAATTAATGGCTGCCATAATCTGAAATTCAAACTTAAAGTTAGTTGTACTTATACTTTAGGCTTTAAGAGTTGTAAAACTCTTATTTTTAAGAGTTTTGGGTGAAATGACGAAAAGTGTCCCTCCTATATCTATTTTAAGATAGTATAGATAACTAATGCATGTATGACAAAGAATGTATGGTTTTACGGAAAGGAATGTATGGTTGTATGGAATGGGAGGAAGGGACCAGTCCCTAATAATATATGAGATCATAGGGACCAGACCCTAATAATATCTGAGATAGAAAAGGAAGGGACCAGGCCCCAATAATATTTGAGATAGAAGGGACCAGACCCTACTAATATCTGAGATAGAAGAGACAAAACCCTATGATGGTCAGGTATTTTGTATATATATTAGTGTATTAATTATGTAGTTGTATTGAATATATTGCTAGAACTTTGGTACTTCATACGTGCTTTTGTATTTCAGGTCATTGATCGTTAAAGATGTTAAATTGGAGACTTGTACGAGCAAGGAATGATATCTCGGGAAGACCGGAGCATGATTTGATGTCTTGGGAAGAGTTATAAGGATTCGGGAAGAGTATGGATGAGAAATCATAAGCCGATGCTAAAACTGAACAAGATCGGTTGATAAAATGCAACCAAGAAGTAAACCGGGCATATCCCGGGCTAGAAATATAGATGAGAAATCATAAGCCGAGCCAATTTTGGGTTTCTCGACAAGAGGAATCTGAATATGAGGTTTTCTTAGGTTGTGATACGCGATGAGATGGCCATATGGCCATCGTGTATCGCGATGGACATAAAAACGAGAAAAAACGGGTTTTGACCTATATATTCTATTTGACGAACCCTAAACCATTATTACGACTTCCAGCAGCAGTTAGGCGATTTTGGGTGAATTCCAGGGCTACCAATCATCACTTGATCAATCTTAATGGCCTTCCTCATCATAATTGAAGATCTATCGATGACGATGCTCGGCTAGTCTTCTTCGAATCATACCCGGGATGTAAAGTTTGCAACAATTTCAGTTTCCTCCGTGTGTTCAATCGGTTTAGGTTTACGTTGATCTGAACGATTAGTTACCAGTTGCTATAATAATTGATCATAGGGTTGTTTGATTAGGTTGAATACGACAACGCATATAATTTCCCTTAACTAAGTCGCACTGGCAGGGACCGTTTGATAACCAATGCCGCGTGTAAAGCGATTATTGTTGCCTAAGGTTTTGTCTAGTTGATCAGTCTGTAGTTAGCCGTTAATGATTAATCTGTTAGGTTGCATGAGATTACTGCAAGTTACCTACTTGAAGTCCCGGGTGTGATTTGCTTTTATTAATTGATTGAAACTTGTTTACTTGCTTGTTTGCTTAATTCTCAATTCAAACCATTTGTTTGTGTGATCAGCACTAAAATCTGCTACTTCATAATATTAAATCTTGTTTACACGATTTGCATTAATCACATACTCTTGGTGGATACGATACCTTACTTACTCTATATATATAGTTTAATTAGGTTTTTAAATGACTCAAACGACGGTCATCATAATGGCGTCGTTGACGGGGAGTTAGTGTGCCTAGTGTTTTTCGTGTTATTTGATTTTTGTGTTTAATTTAATTTTAGTTTTAATTTTTGTTTTCAGTTTTTAGTTTAAATTTTATTTTTTTTTTCTATTTTACGCGGGGTGTGTTGTTTGTGCAGATAACAGGTTTATGCACACCCGCCACTCGGGCAGACAGTTACCGCTAGTTTTCGAGCCCGAAATTGAAAGATTAGCTCGGCAGAGCCGAGTTCAGAACCGAAATTCAGATATGGTAGATCAAGACCAGAACCAAAACCAACACCAAAACCAAAACCAAGGCCCACAACGAGTTTCAGAAAATAACGCATTTCACCCAGACAACATACCTCCACCACCAAATTTCAATAACCAGAATAACTCAGTTCGCGCTTCTAGAACCCGAAACCGAAACCTTGAACCGGCCGGAACATCAGCCTCAAATAACAACTGTAACCGCAGAGTTCAGATTAACCTTGATGAGGCTATTCCTAGCATGACGACAGAGGATGAAGAAGAGGGGGAAGAAAATGACGTGAACCGGGGTTTGGAAGTTGAGGACGAGGTAGACCGGTGGGTTAGAAGGAATCGGGCAGTTGAGCCCGAGAACGAGGTAGTTGAGCCAGAGAACGAGGGGGATAATAATTGGGATGAGGAGGTGGAAGAACCAGTAATTCAGAGACGGGGTGATGCGGTCAATAGGAACAGGGAAAGGAATGATATGGGTCGGAACAGAGTTAACCGGGTGGAAAGGCCCGAAAGAGTTCGAAACATTCAAGTGAACAAGGGTGTTATGGTAAATCCCGGGGGTCGAATGAATTTTGTGGCCCTGGCTCATGGTGTTAACAGTCGGTTCAGACCGGCTATTTCAGATGGAGCATCCCCGTTAGTTCCACAGGTACGAGTGCCGGGACAGCAGACTTTTAAATCCCGGTCATCTTACATCAACATCGTACCGCATTTTCACGGGATGGCTTCCGAGGACCCTTATTCTCATTTGTCAGATTTTTCGGCTATTTGTGGGTCGATTGGTGATGGTACTTATGACCAAGACGAGATTCGGTTGCGGTTGTTCCAGTTTTCGTTAAAAGACAAAGCTAAGAACTGGTGTAACTCGCTACCGATGCACAGTATTGGCAACTGGGCCGAGATGCAGCAGCTGTTTTTAAATGAGTATTATTCGCAGTCGAATACGAGCGAGGCCCGAATGGAAATTTACCACTTTTCATAGTTGTCGGGCGAGTTATTTCATGAAGCATTCACCAGGTTTAAGGAGATGATCAGAAAATGCCTACATCACCAGATTGAATTGTGGGAATTGGTGAAATGTTTTGTAGATGGGTTAACATACGAGGACCGAAAGCTTTTAAAAGCCTCGTGTAATGGTCAGTTGTTGAATTAGCCTCAGGAGGATGATTGGGATTTCTTAGAGTTTATGTGTGAAGATTCCAAGGCAGAAGCAGCAGCTGAAAGGCGAAGACATGGTACTTCCTCTAGGTCAGTTAAGTCAGTCACGAGTGAGTCTGAACGAATTGCTGAGTTAGAACGTGAACTGGCTGGGTACGGAAAGGGTAAGAAGAAGGAAGTCGGGAAAGTTGGTGTAAAACTCCCGGTTTGTGAAGATTGTGGTGAACTCGGGCATAAGGCAGAAAATTGCGCCGAGTTCTATGATGACGAGGAGGATGATACTGAAGAGGTTAATTATGCTTACGGGGATTCCAAGGGCCAAGGGCTCAACTCAAACACTTATCACCCGGGCCTAAGCAATCACCCGAACTTTCTTTACGAGAACGCTTCTACTCAGTTAAACCCGAACTTTCAGGGATCGAGCCAGAACAGGTCGCAGGGTAATTACCGCTAGGGCGGTTATCAGCAGCAACAGGGTTCGTATAATCAGAATCAGGGGTACAACAGAGACGGTAACCGGGGTGGAAATTCATCGGGTAATCAGGACCAATAGAGGGGTTCCTCGGGAAATGCAGTTGAGTCAGTGCACTCAAAGTTGGATGCATTGATGAATATTATGATAGATCATAAGGCTGAAACGAATAAACAGTTTGAGTTACATGATAAATCGGTAAATGCAATGTCAAAACAGATTGGTCAACTCACAGCAAATATGACAAAGTTGCAAAAGAATGCGGTCCAACTCCCGAGCGACACCACGGTCAACCCGAACCACTACAGCTCAAGCTCCAAGAAGGGAAACAATGTGCACATCAATGTTGTAAGTCTTTTGCCTCATTTTGAAATTTCTGGTGTTGAGGTTGATTCACCACCACAGTTTGTTGAGGGGGTGGTGGAAGATGTTAGTGATGAGAGTGATTGTGTTGGTCAAAATGAATCAGTTTTCCAAAATTAATCAGAACCAAAAACATATGAAATGTCTTTTTGTGAAAATTGCACATGTGAAAAATGTTTAAATGGTAAATTGACCAACATGAGAGATGAGGGGGTGGAGAATAATACCATATCAAGTAAACTCCAAGACCCGGGAGTGCCGCTTTTATCAATTCAAATTGGGAAATTTAAAACTGACCGGGCACTTCTAGATCTTGGAGCATGTGTTAGTATCATGCCCAGTAGTTTATATGATCAATATGAATTTGGTCCGTTAGAAAGGGTAAACACCACCGTGGTGCTGGCGGACCAAACTCATACATTTCCTCAAGGCATGGTGACTAATGTAATGGTTCAGGTGGAGGAATTTTTGACTATGCTAAATGTGTGAATAATACACAACCACAAGTCATATTGGGCAGGCCATTCCTTGCCACAGCACATGCGGTAATTGATTCTGCCAAGGGAATCAAGTGTGGAGACCGTGATAAATGGTTGTTATTGTTTGAAAATTTTACTAACCCTCTTGTTTCAAGTGTGTATCATTGGACAAGGATCACAAAAAATAGGAATGCTTTGTGATTGACAGGATAGATTAGAAGGGATTTGAGAAAAAAACATAGTGAGAAGGTGGAAGAGAAAGTTAGCCGACTAAGGAAGAAGAAAGTGAGACACCCACCCAACCAAAATGATCGAGATTGGAGATTGAGGATGGTCGGGCCAGATCCTGGCCAATCGGAAGACTGGCAACAAATGATTGAAGAAAAGTGTGCTTATAATGAGAAGGTTGCACGGGAGCAAGCCAGATCCTGGCCAAACATAATGTTTGCTGTTTGTTTATGTGCTAGGTACCAAGATTGTCCCCGAGTGACTCACCTGGCAACGGTCAAGCGTATTCTTCAATATCTGAGGGGCAATCCTGACACCAGGTTATGGTACCCCAAATGACGATACTTTTGATCTTACCGCTTATTCTGACTCAGACTATGGAGGATGCAAGATTAATTTCAAGTCTACCACAATGGGATATCAATTCTTAGGAAGTCGGCTTGTTTCCTGGCAGTGTAAGAAGCAGACAACGCTCTCCACTTTAATCGCCGAAGCTGAATATGTTGCAGCCTCGAGTTGCTGTTCCCAGGTTTTGTGGATACAACAACATCTTCGCAACTACGGTTTGAAGTTTCTTGCTACTCCCATTTTAATTGATAATTCTGCTGCCATTAGCATCACCAAAAATCCCGTACAACACTCTAAAACGAAACATATCGAAATTCGATATCATTTCATACGGGATTGCTTAGAAAAGAAATTAATCGACCTCGAGAAAGTACATACCAATTTTCAAAAAGCTGACTTATTTACCAAAGTATTTGATAAAATGCGTTTCAATTTTTGCTTGGTTTAAACGGCTTAAAGACCTTTGCTGAAATCCTAAATTAGGATAACTATCGTTATTTTTAGTTTGTTTTTATTTTAAATTTTATTTTGGTTTTGGCTTTTAGGGGGTGAAATAGATAATAGAAAATACAAAAAGATTGTGATTTTCGTTTGTATAGATAAAATCCAAAAACATTGAAAAATTTAAAAATTCAAAAAATAGTGTGTTTTCATGTCTTTATGTTTCAAAATTTGAAAAATCCAAAAACATCTTAAAAATTTGAAAAATCAAAAAGATCGTGAAATTTTTAGTTTTATTTATAAGAAAATTTTGAAAAAGTCAAAAAGATTGTGAATTTCTGATCTGTATAGAAAAATCCGAAAAAGATAAAAAGATTGTGTTTTAAGTATGCAAAGAGAAATACCAAAAAGATTTTTTCTTACGTTCTCTGAAAAATATGTCAATTACTCCTATTTTGAAGAACATATACTTGTATTGTTTGGTCCTGATAATTTCTTGTAAATATTCGGGATAGCCATTTACCTGACAATGGAAAGTATTTGGGGCGTTCTTTAGTGTTTCTATTTTACTTTTCTAGCTGAAAACTATGTCGGTTATTTTAGTTTATGGAGCATGCTTGCATGTTTTGGTCCTGTTATCTACTTGTAGATTGATAAGATAGCCATTAATCTATAGACTGATAGTAACCGGGGCTATTAAATTCATTTTGTTTTATGCTATTCAAAATTTTGAGTTTTTAAAGCAAAAAGAAAAAATGATAGTACATTGATTGTTTGACCCCAAATCCAGCAAGAAATAAGCTTAAAAGACTGAGTGCTTAATAATTGGTGCATTGATAGGTCTTAAACAAGTTGTTAGGGTAAAGTATGTGATATCAACATAAAGAAAAGCCAAATTGAAAGAGGTGTTAGTCTCTAGCAAAAAAAACTCGGTGAGGATGGCAGAAATGTAATAACCGGTCATACTCAAGCCTTATAGTTGTTGATCACCCAAAAATATAATAAAGCAAATTACAAGCGTTAGGTTTCTGGACATTGTGAGTCTTTATGCGGGCTTAATCATCTGGGTATTCATAAGCATGAATATTTCACTCGCTTTTAGAGCAAACCCAAAGTCGTTAAACTTGATCACTGTTGTACTTAGTACAATCCAAATTACTGACTTGATCAAAATCCGTTGTTAGTCATACATATGTTCCTCCCTTGCGCGCATCTCATTACCAATAAGAAACGGACCCTAGGGGATACAATGTATGTAAGCCGACAGATGGACTCGTGCAAACTCACTCATAGTAAAGGAAACTTGATACATTGCTCAAAGTTATAAAATTCTCTAAATTTTGATCAACACTATAAGGGTTTAAGTCAAGTTGGGGTGATTTGGCATAAATCAAATTAAGCATGAACCGAGATTAGAGGCTGATAGTTTCTGATATTCTGTGTGAAAAATTGAACCATTAATCATATCACAAAAATGCTTGAAGCATGTTATAAGATTTAAGTGGAAAACAATATCAATGACCGACTTAACGCCAGTCATAATATCGCTGAAATATAAAACAGTGATAGAAGGGCAATTCAGTCAATATGATTCTCTGATCAAAGTCAACAAAAATCCAAAAATATGTACTGCTTTTGAAAAACCATACAAAAACACAAAAACATTTACTGTTCTATGTTTTAAGTTTCGGATATTTTTTTGTGTAAATATTTTAAATCAAAATATCAAAATACAAAAAGATTTTGCATTTTCATGTTTTCATATTATTTAATTCTTTAAGTTAAGTGTTTCAAAACGTGAAACGTTTTAAGGTATTCGATTATCGTGATAAAAGTCTTGGGTAATTAGATTTAAGTTAAAATTAGCAATCTTTATTATTTAAATTCTTTAATTTTTATAAAGATTTAATTCTTATAAATATTTAATTCATTTATTAATTTATTTATTCATTTAAAATTAAACAGAGAATAATTCGTTAATTATGAATAATGAATTAGGTTATTCTAACGAATTACATCTTAATTCGTTATCCTAATTCACTTCCGCACTCTGTAATGAATGACTTTAATTCGTTATTCATAAGTTAACGAATTAGGCAAGAATAAAACCTGATTCGTGATGACACGTGTTAAACTAATCTAACGATTCACCTGATTCGTTAATTCAAATTTCAAATGAATCATCTGATTCGTTACATTGGGAATCGTGTTGTGTCAGTGTATATAGGACGGCGTGCATACGAACCGTCCTACTATTCATCTTCTTCTTCTTTATCTGGTATTGTTACGCTGCCGAAATTTTCACTAATTTTTCGATCTTCGAATCTCGTATTTTGATCATACCACTGTGTTACTAAGGTATAAACGATCACATCTTTATGGTTATCGTAAAAAATCATACAGATTGGATAGGGTAATTATAGTAATTTAATTATCGTATGTTTGAGGTTTACATAAACCTTCATCTGTGTGCTTAATACTATGTTAAATAACTTTATTTTGATGTCATTATCATCGGAATGTCTTTCTGAGTTCCATGGTGATCTTTTATCATGTTTTGATTATTGATTGCCGGGTTAATGATTAACTGTTATTATCGGGTTTTTACGCTTCGTTCAAACCCTTAATTCAATTGACTTATATCATGTTTTGGACCATCAAATCGATACCATTTTAGTCGCAATGAGTTTCCGAGATCTTTATGGTCATTGTTCGGATACCCATCGATGATTATGGGGTAATCGATATCAGATTTGCGTTTTTGACTTTTTGTGTTCTTGGTAATTTTGACCTTGACCAGATAAGTCAAAGATTAAGCCATTTTGGCCATTCGTTATGCTTAGCGTATTGGAACTAATTTGTGTCCAATTCGTTAAGCAATTCAAACGAATTAGAATAAGCGAATCAACTTTTCTAACGAATCAGATTGGTATTTGTAAATTATAACGAACTAGAGGGTTAGTTCGTTACCTTTTCATAGTAATTCGTTAATTCTTAATTCGTCATGTATCTACTTGATAGCGAAACAGGCGATTCATTATAATATTGTAACGAATCAGTCAGTTAATTAACGAATGACATGTTAAATTTATTTTCTTATTAAGTTTAAGTAATTAGTAATAACTCTAAACATTTTACAAAAATATGATTAAAACAAATTTTAGCATACCCATTTAAATAATTGTTGAATGTTACTGATTCTCGACATTATTTATGTTAGACTCATGGCTGATAACATGGATCAAGATCCACCGGTTGCTGATCAACAACAACAACAACAGAAACAACAGCAAAATCTGCCTGTGCTTCCTTATGATAAGAAACACAATATTTGTGCCTTCGTTGGTACAAATTTTGCTGATAAGAACATCTTTGGAGTGTTATTGGAGTTCCTACAACGTTCGCGTATTCACTACTTTGTCACTGCAAACCCTGACGTTCAACTTAGTATCGTTCGTCAATTCTGGAATACAGCAAGATACATTGAAGATGAGAACCATGTAACTGCCACAATCAACCAAACGCCTATTACTGTTGATATTAGTGTGATTCGACGAGTACTTCGTTTTGGTGATACTGATGATTATCCATGTGAATTTGATAAAGAGTTGATCAAAGGTTTGTTTCGTCGTGTATTTTATAGTGGTGACATCAGAGAATCTATGTACAACAAGAATGGATGGTGTCCTACTTACAAGTATCTCCTACATGTGTTGATCCATTGCTTGGGAGGACATAAAGGCGGGTTTGATGAATGTCGTATCATGTTGCAGTCGGCTTTTGTGGCACTTGTTCTTAACAAGCGGTTTAATTTTTCAGGGATGATCTTCTACCATCTTAAAGAACAGTGTCTGCAAATGGTTCAGAAGAAAAAGTTCTTAATGTATCCACGATTTCTTCAGTTAATTATTCAAGACTTGATTCCAAATTTGGTCATCGATCAAGCATTGGTAGAGGACGTGTTGGAATTAGATCACATGACGGCTGACACGGTACGTAGAATGAAGATTTATCGGAAGGAGAGGCCTCGGACCAAACGTTTGATTGGTCATATTGTGAATCCTGATTATGTATGTCCCGACAATGATCGCTGAATCCATGACGATTCGGATTCCGAGCGTGAGAAGGGATCAGGTGGGAATGATGATGGTGGTGATGGTGATGGTGGGAATGGTGGAGATGGTGATGCAGCTATTCTTGAACAACAAGCTGCGGTTGAAGCGGCGTTAGCTGCTACGATTGCAGCTCAACGAAAGAGAAAGGGTAAGGAGTTGGCTTCTAAAGGCTCTTCTAAGCGTCGAGTGTCGGCTGGTGCTGGCATCTCGTTTGGAGTTCAACGTCCAAGGTCATCCACTCCTCTACGCCCGGCGGTGGCGCTTACTACTAGCACTCCGGAGCTTACTTTGATGACCACGCTTACTTCAGGTCCTAGGCTCGACATGATTCCACATTCAGTCCTATCTACATTGCCAATGCCTTATACTGCAACTTCGGTGGTTTCTCCAACACCAATGATGATGCCTCCACCACAAATGGATATCTCGTTCTTGAGATTGAGTCGACCACAGGGGCCTATGCAACCTATTCCTGCTTCATTTTATGCTATGCCTCCAACTCAGCAGACAAATATGTTGTTAAGTCTTCTTCATTTGTATGAAAATCAAATGTCTGCTGGCCATCTGAATCAAGAACGACTAATGGAAAATCAGAAGAAATTGATGAGCTACGTTTCTTTTTGTCAAAAGGAAACGAAATCTCTTTGTGAGATTGTCACGTCTCAGGGGGTGAATTGAAAGAACAAGAGGATCTCATTTTGCAATTCACATGTAAAGACGACGCTTTGAAAAAGTTGAAAAATGATGATGAGGACCCTAATGCTTCAGGTGCTGAAGGAAATGAGCGGAAACAATCTCATGGTTCATCCTCAGGTGCTGGCACTAGTAGTGTTGATGAATCGGGCAAGTAGATTATTGGTTATCATGATTCGACTGCTGCTAAACCGATTGAGATGATTGAATCTAATAAAGTTATTTTTGTTGATGGATCGGGGTTGGTCAGAAGTGTGGTGAATAGAAATGAGATTGAGGTCGGTCAGTTTGTTGAAAGGTCTCTAACACGAGAGCAGATCTCACTACTGCTTGGTTTGAATGATGATGAGTTCACCGTGTTAGAGACAGAGCCTGCTGTAGAAGTCATGAATGATGAAGAGATCTTAAATGATCCGACTATTGAGATGAATACAGATTTTATTTATGAAGATGAGGAGGTCGAGGTTGAAGACGTCACAGATGAGGAGTATCCTGACCTGTTTCAACACACAAATGTTGATCAAGGTGCTCAAGTATTTAATGAGGAAACGTTTAAAGCAGCTGAGGTAATCTGGATAAGGTATCTAAGGGTAAAAATGTGGTTGATACGAGATTCAATTCGATTGAAAACCCGATTGATGCTTATATTACAAGATGGTTTGGGTATCGAATCAAGAAATCCCGTAAGATTGTTGAGGCGTATAGGTATGTAGATCAAGAGCAGAAGGATGAAGCCGCCGCTCGTGCCAAACACAACCAAGTGACTTCATTCAAGAACGTGTCAAAAGTTCAAGGTGATATCATTTCTTGGTTATTTGATTCCGATCTTAAAGTATGTATTGTTAAATGGGAAAAGGGGGTTCAATATCATGAGAAGATAATGGATGTTCTCACTTTACCGCGCTGGGATGTTCGTACCCTCGCGTGTCGTCTATTTATCAACCGAGGGGGTGACCGAATAGCAGATTGGTTTCATCAACAATTGTTATTCGAAGTCAACTCTGGCTTCAAATTCCTAAAGCCTCAAGTTCCAACCCGAAAATGTATAGATGAAATTGATCCAAGGACGGGTTGGAGAAAGTTGATCCTCAAGGTTAAACCGCCAAAGACTATGAAGCGGGTACCAATGAAGACTTTGAATCAACACATGCATCAATCTTTCAACCGGTGGTATTACGATAACCAAACTGGCGAGGCCATCATTGTTCTTAGCTAAGGTTTGAAGACCGAGTTAATCAAGGTCATTGATCTGATGTGGCTTGTTAACTTAACCGAGACCGACAACGACGTGCTACACAAGAATAAGATATTGTTAGAGCGCAATGAACACTATGATCTGGCTATGCAGTTCCAACGCGTCGTGCGTGTATGTTTTGAGAACGAGATTCATAGTTGCAGAGATTGCCAGTCCAAGCGTTTCAAGTAAAGTAAAAGACAAAGAGCTCAAGACGAGGGGTGTCTGTTAGTACACGGTTTTGCGTCTCGAGTCTTTGTATTTATCGTTATAGTATTTATCGTTTTATTTATGTAATAAAATATTTAGTTATTAATGTAGTTCGTTAAAGTATAGTCTAGTTCGTTAAGGATGTTTAACGAATCAGGGGGTGATTCGTTAAGTTATTGATATTTCATGTATGTAACAAAGTGGATGCTAGTTCGTTACGGAATGTGTAACGAACTAGATCCATCTTCTATTTAGAGTGGCTTCAGTCCACAGTTTATTTAAGTTTTTGAGATATATTATCGAACCCCTGCCCAAATCTACTCTTAAGCTTCAATATTAATATTAGACAGAATTACAAATTTTGTCCTTTAAAATAAGACGAATTACGGTTCGTGTCCTTTTCTAAGTTTCCTTGCAGGCGGTGTACTTTAAACATTTTTTTCCTGCACGTTATGTCCTTTACGCTAACTGGGTTAGAAAAACTCAGTTAAATACCCTCACGTGAGGCGCATGTGAGGGTATTTTTGTCTTTTCGTCTTTCTGACTCCATACTCTTTCCACTGTTCCTCTTTCTCTCTCTAATCTAAACCACCGGAAACCACTGCCTTTTTTGCAGGTGGTCACCTTCTCCGGTCACCATCAAACCACTGTTCCTCTTCTCCGGCACCATCTCCGGTCACCTGCCCCCATCCAACCTCCGGCAACCACTGCCTTTTTTGCAACCAGCCACCACCACCGTTCACCGCCATATCCACCTCCCCTTTCACCAAATCCGCTACCACCACCGTTCACCGCTAAATCGAACACAAGTCAGATGTTAATTTCATGATTTTCGCCATATCCACCTCCCCTTTAACCCAGATCCAGTTTACCCATCCAATAACAATAAATTCTTTCTTTTTCAACTTTTACCCTTAAAAATCTCAAACCCAGATCCACAAACCCAGATCCAGTTAACCCCGCTGCCGCCACCCGAACCCGACCCATCCAGATGTAGCGAGATGTAGCGAACAAGAAGGATAGTTGCAGTTAATTAGGGTTTCGTCTTCCTTGCCGGAGAAGGTGACCGGAGATGGTGCCGGATTTAAGAAGAAAGGGAGTTGATTATGAATTACAAATCCGGTCAAAATCCAAACTTCCGGTACTGTCTTCGGTCATCAAAACAGCTCTCAAGAAATTGATGAAGTTGGGAGGTACAAATAAGATTAACAGGGGCAACAGTTTTAAGTGTTTGATGGTGCTGGTGGCGAAGCTATGGTGTCGGTGGTGATGGTGTTTGAGGAGTGGTTGTGATATGGTGATGGTGTGGTAGAACATAGAGAGAGAAGGATGAGAGAAGGAAGTGGTTGTGGTATGTGGTATGATGATGGTGGTGGCTTAGAGAGAGAAAGAAGAGAGAAAGGAGGAGAAGGTGTTTTGCAGGTACAGACGAAAAGACAAAAATACCCTCACATGCGCCTCACGTGAGGGTATTTAACTGAGTTTTTCTAACCCAGTTAGCGTAAAGGACATAACGTGCAGGAAAAAAATGTTTAAAGTACACCGCCTGCAAGGAAACTTAGAAAAGGACACGAACCGTAATTCGTCTTATTTTAAAGGACAAAATTTGTAATTCTGTCTTAATATTATACACATACATCCAACTAATATATTATATACAACATACAATCAAGCGTAATTATGAACTAGATCCGTATTAGGTGTTAATTATATATAGCTCAGATTTGAAATTTGTGTATTGGATTAACGTGTTCAAACAATTCTTGACATCCATTTGATAGACTTTAATATTCCTGAAAGCTGCATAAGCCAAAAATATCTGTATAGCCTCCAGTCTTGCAACATGAGCATATACTTTCGTGTAGTTTACGCCTTCTTGCTTGTGAAATCCTTGCACAACCAAACGTGCTTTATTCCTAACGATAACCCCACGATCATCCTTTTTGCACTTAAATACCCATTTGGTTGGGATATGCTTCTTAATCTGAGCAGGTTGATCAATGAGATCCCATACACCCGGTCGACTAATCTGTTGCAGTTCCTCTTGCATTGCTTCAACCTATGAAGAATCTTCAAGTTCCATAAGAACACTCGTCGGTTCCATTTGAGAAAGAAAACAAGTGTATTTCGCGAGATTCATGATTACTAAAGCCCTATAACCAATTACGTTGACGCAGCCTGTTCGCGAGATTCATCATCATCGCGTTTTGCCGGCTCTTTATCGATCAATGAGACCAATGATTAGGCATCGTTAAAGATAACTTAAACATGCATTGAGTTCATCTGTAATCACTAATCATTAACCCTAACCTTAATTGATTAAACGTATAACAGTTTATCCGGTTGATCTTGCTAGGGTTTGTTCTTAATCTGGGTTCGCGTCTAACAATATTTAAACTATGTTATCTGATTACTGCATGAGTCAGCCACCTACCCCAGTGGAAGGTGCACCTTTGCTTAAACCACTGAACCGCCGGGGCGCGGGTTCGAACCCCCCCCCCCCCAGCCATTCTTTTTGGAAACTTTTTATTCATTTGATTAATTAACCATATAAAATCATAAATATTACAAAACTTATAATAAATTTATATTTTTCTTAAAACCAACAGATTAACTAGTCGTTTTCCGAACTTAATATAAATGTGTATATATATATATGTATGTATGATAGTTATTAATAATTACTAATGGTTTAAATAATAAGGATTTTAGAAAAGATTTTGGTTTTGTTTAATTAATTATTTAATATTGATATGGATGATAAATAAATTTTAATTTACTAAACCGACATCGTTTAACTGTCGTTTTCGTTCTTTTCATAAAACTATATATGCATATATATGCATATATATATATATATATATTAGAATAAATAAAGATTTTTAACAAATATAAATATGTATAAATCTATTAAATGTATTTTTAATTTAAAAGAAATATTTAAAACAAATCTCTTTATATAAACTAAAATCTTTATAATTATTTATTTAAGTATTTTATGTCTTTTATATAATTAAAATCATATTAATTATGTTAAGACTTTGATAAATAATGATATTTTAAAATAGTAAAAGTAATAATAATCTATGTAATATTTATTTTCGCAAAGAACACGCCCGATCATTCAATTCCCGATTCTCTATCTAGTTTTAGATTCATTGTTGAATTCATATTTAATTTCCGTAATTATTGTTACTTAAGATTTCTCGTCAGTAATTTCCGAAGAGCGTGATTTATCGCTTTCTTATTGAATCATTCTCACTTTGCGTATTTGCTGAGGTGAGTATTTTACTCCCTTTTTACTTATTTTAAATACTTTTGGGAACATATGCGTACTTTATCTATTTACCTATTATATAGTATTTAACTACAACTGTTAATTCTTATGTGTATATTAGTTTATGCTTAACTTGCTATTTGGTTGCTTGCTTTATTTTTGTAAGGCCCCGTTCACTGTGTCCTACTTTGGCGTTGGATTTACTCATAACATAGTTTTAAATATCATAGTTAATTAAAACTTTCGCGGAATATAAAACTTTCATTAAATATTACACGTCATTTCATAAACATGTCTTAAACAGACATCTTTTTGTCTTTCATAATAAAACATCATTCATAAATACTTCATAAGTCTTCGAATGCCAGCTTCTTATTCTTCTGCCATGTGCCCTGCTCAAGCCAGCTGCCTCATCCTATTCACCTGCATGCATACTAAAAGTCAGCTACGCTGAGTGAGTTCTAGTTAATCAGGCAACATACAATACGTTCACCAACTTACTCATATGTATCCGAAGAAACATATTACTTTCTTTATACTTCATTCATACATATATACATACATACTTCTTGTTCATACTTCATACTTTCGCAATGTCATATTATACTTTCATAATTTCATTCTATTATATTTACATACCTTCATACTTTCTTTCTTTATATACATACTTATACATTTTAAAGAGCATTTCGCCTTACTTTCCTCGAGTATTATTAGGGTCCGGTTCCCTCTTGCCTCGAATATTATTAGGGTTCGGTTCCCTCGACCTCGAATATTATTAGGGTCCGGTTCCCTCTTGCCTCGAATATTATTTGGGTCCGGTTCCCTCGTGCCTCGAATATTATTAGGGTTCGGTTCCCTGTTGCCTCGAATATTATTAGGGTCCGGTTCCCTTTTCTACCATACAACCATACCTTACCATTCCTTGTCTTTATAATTGTAAACATCGTTCATACTTTCAATATTTACATTAGCATAGATACATTATTCATATATACTTTCCTTTACATATTCATTCCATACTTACTACAGATTACCTCCCTTGACAATACGTGCAATATCCGGAGATCATTCATGTACCGACAAGCATTCATTCATAACATAAACATTAATATAACTATCACATATATAATTATGACATACACTTTCCACTAAAGGTAAGTGTATTAACATTCACATTGAGTATGCACACAACCTCGAAAACATAACAAGGAAATGAGGCTAGAAACTCACATGTCTCCTGTTTCTTTCCGAGTTAATAGTGATTCCTTTCTTTAATTGAGCTCGGCTAACTATATATAAATTACGTGTAACAATTACTGGCCCTAACCACATCATTTAAGTTTCAGCGGAATGGCTAAGTCTGGTATATTCTAATGGCCTTGTCCCCTTTCCATTCGAATACACTTGTATACGAATGTATTCGAATAACCTGTTTATTCGAATACAACCCATTGTATTCGAACGGCCCATTTTACTTAAACAACATTGTACCATTTTACTTGAACAACATTGTATTCGAATAGGTTGATTGGAACTTGCATTCGAACAGGATGGTATTCAAGGGAATTGTATTCTAATTGAAATTGTATTCTAATACAATTGAATTTTAATACAATTGTATGCGAATACAATTGTATTCGAATACAGTTGTAGTTGTATTCGAATAGAAATTGTATTTTTCATTTATGTCTTTCTTCCTTCCTTCCTTTCTTTTTCTTTCTTTTTGAGTGTTCACCATTCGAATACTTTACTCTATTCGAACCCATGTTCATTCGAATACCATCACTCGAATACCTGTTTCATTTTTATATAATCCACTGTTGGGGTTGGTACCACCTTATTCACACTTTCCTTTCATATACTAACATCCGTTCACGTAGTTTTGTATTATATATCTTCCTAACGGTTTTCCTTTCCATACTAGACCAAGATCTAGCTTGTTTATCCATAAAGCTTGAACCTTTATTGGTTTTAAACGCATTTAAGCTAGATCTAGGGTTTCTAAGTGAACCGTGTTTACTAACGAGTTCCTTAAGTCCACTTTTAACATCAAGTTTACATTTTTAGGGTATAACAATACCCGATTTACAATCCTATCAAGTTTCATGCAAAACCGACTTCGTTTACCCGTCCTTTTCACGAACCGAACACTACTCGTTTTACACGAAACGAACCAACTAACCCGTTTACTATCAAGTTCATAACTTTATCCATAAGACAAAATAGCAAAAAACGTCCTTCATGTTTGATCAGTTTTTTCAATGGACGTCCTTTAGCAAAAGAAATAGCAGAAATCATCATTTACGTTTAAAAACTCAATTAAATTTTCTCGTTAACCCAATTAAATTTTCTCGTTAACTCTGATCGTGTGCAAGACACATGAGGGTACTTCTGTAAATTTACACTTTTATACTATATAATAAAAACCAAAAGATTAAAGTAATATAAAAATAATTAAAAAAACTTTATTTATCTCTCCCTCTCTCTCCTGTCTCTTTTCTTCTACAAAGCACCACCACCATTATCACCTCCTAGCCCCACACAACCAACTACTGTCCGGCTATCACCACCACCATATCTGCAACTACCACCGCCTGAAAAGCGCCAACATATCCTCTTCTCTTTCACACCAAATCAAACACAAACAGATTTTTCTAATAAACACGTCAAGATCTGTTGTTTGTGGTTTCCTGAGAAGTGAACTATGACGAATCCATTCTTTTGATGAGTGGATAATATGCTGAAATCCAACTAGATCTGCTTACACCCGGTAACGGCGGCTGCTAAAATCCAGCCTCGCCACTGTAAGGAGGGACTTGAATGGTGGTGCTTTGTTGCTGAATAAAAACTGAGTTGTCTGTTGGTTGTGGTGGTCTTTGGCCGGTGGTGGGTGGTGACTGTAGACAAATGGATTGACGAAGGAAGAAAGAGAGAGATTTTAAGAGGAGGGAGAAATTATATTTTATCAAAAGGTTCGAAGCTTTAGTTTAATTAACAAACAGTCCTTAAAGGGGTAAATGACCACACTGCCCTCATGTGCCTAGCACATGACCATATTTAACTAAAAAATTTAACTGGGTTAGTGTCAAAGGACGTAACGTGAACAGAATTTGAAACATAAAATACGTTTTCTGCTATTTGTTTTGCTAAAGGACGTCCATTGAAAAAATGTTCAAACATAAAGGAAGTCTTTTGCCATTTTGTCTATCAATAATTATGACCTGATCTATCATCCTACCAATTTTCATGCAAATCCGTACACGAAAAGTAAACCTTTTTAACAAAAATATACATTTGATGTTTATAATCAAAATCACTCGTATAGACCAAAACCATATCAAACGAACTCGGAATTAAGTTATTCAAGCGGCCACGGATGCGTCTCGCCCCGATCTACAAACTCATCAGCTCACCTTCGCCGGAAACCGCCGCTACAGTCGCCGGAACAGCTGAACAGTCGCCGGAATCTTCATTTCTGAGTTGCTACATTATTGTTGATAAAATCGGATTTCCCGACCTCTGATCGAAGATCTAATAGATGGAAATCTTCATTTATATACCATGAACACTCAGTTAATATTTGAGACCGATCCGACGGTTAGATCTCCGGAAAATCTTTGGGTCTTTGTGGGTGGTTTTCTGAAAAACAGGAATTGGAGAAGTGTGTTTTTGATGGTGTAGGCTATGGTGTAGAGATGTGTGAAAATAGAAAGGATTAGGGTTTTAAGGGGTATTTATACTCCCTTATGCCCATGGATCTTAGGCCCATCTTTCATTTTTGGTGCATAATTAATTCCATCTAATTAGCCTACTTATCCTTCCATCTTTATTATTTTATTATTTCTCTAATAACTCAAGTAAACTTTTCCACCATAAATAAATAATGTATTTATATTATTCTCAGAAATTTCGGGATGTTACAATTTTACCATATTCGGAGAGGTCCATCATAATAGTATGATCATATGATCGTCGTAGTGGCCGGCGTCGAATCACATGACTATGGTTTCACCGACAACCCATCTTTGGTAACCAATGCCCGATTCGCATGGCAATGGTTTAGCCCTTTTATTTATTATATGTGTGAATTGTTTATATGCTATGGCTTAATTGTTTATCTCATAGGAACAGTTTGTGTATTCTCCTATATATTATTATTGTAGTGTCAAAATCTGGTGTTTTACTCACTCAACCATGTGTTGACAAAATTATTTCTATTTTATGCGCATATGCAGGTTATCATACTTGATTTCAAATTGGTGAAAACTTAGTGAAGAATTTAAGTTAAAAGAATTTTAATCAAGATCATTAGAAATATAAATTTGTTTTGTTGTATTTTATGGATTATGTACTTGTTTTTATTTTATGTATTTCATTATTTAATTAAATTTAATAGATATTGTCATCTTTAATTTACTGCATGATAGTACACTGAGAGCTGTGAGCAATCAGCTAACGCCCCGGCATTTCTGCATTATGTTAGGGTGTGACATGGTTTGCCTTTTTTTGGCTTTTTAATATTCACAAATCCACTTAGGAAATGTGAATACAGATATGATAAACCGTAGTCTCCGGACTCGAGGTATCCCATCAATACACGATTTAAGGTTATAAAAGCATACGCCAATGAAGTGTAAAACACTAAAGCTAGATAGTTTAAGATTTATATCACCGGCTACTTGGCATACTCTAACGTTAAACCAACCCAAGCATTATATGATAACGTATTCAAATTTAAAATGCATAATGTTTTTAATATTTTCTCAACAAAAAAATTGAGGCTTGAGTATGGCCCGACCTTTCATTACTTATTTTCCACGGACAAAACGCATCACCCACTTACGATTCTATCTATTCGTTACCCATTTATCAAATTGCCTTTTCATTCTCAATGCTCAGCCTACCGACACATCCTAGGTTAAGTGTGTGTTCTTTTATATTCTCTCATATTATTAGTAGTTTGTAAAAAAAATTTCCAATAAGTATCATCATCTCCCATTTTTAATGCAAAAACTATATTCAAAGGACATTTTTCAAAACTTTTTTCATTTTTTTTGTTTTATTTTTTTATAAGTTAAATTTAAACTACGACTCAACTATCCTATCCCCACACTTAAATTTTGCATTTTCCTCAATGCAAGGGTAAGGACGACTTCAAATAAAAAATAAAAATAAAAATAAAAATAAAATAAAGTCGGAATACAAAAAGAAACTAAAAACCTAAAAATTAAAAACAAAAACAAAATATGTTAATAAGCTACATATTAGAAAAGACTTAGCTGGTAATATGCGTGCAATATGATGCCAAAGTCTTCTTCCATGAATGCTCTTACTACTTCGAATGTGCTCAGCAAACAATACCTCATTCTCTCACACACAAACATAAGAGGCAAAACTTCAACAAACCATATCTAATAATATATCTTAT
Source organism: Bidens hawaiensis (assembly GCF_021521415.1). NCBI lineage: Eukaryota > Viridiplantae > Streptophyta > Magnoliopsida > Asterales > Asteraceae > Bidens > Bidens hawaiensis. The sequence continues at coordinate 10,534 of NW_027506167.1, read as the reverse complement.
CAAGCTGATAGATATTAAGCGTTCAAAATATTTCATCAACCCATAAATATATAAAATAAAATATGAATAATTAGCAGCAGATAATAGACATAAAGTATACGGCTCAGGTGCTCCAACCCCACACTTACTTTTTCATTATACTTTTCTTGGGGATCGTCTCTCTAGCTCACTCCATTTTTCTTCAAACTTTGCAAACCATCGAACCCTGCAAAACTCAAAAACACAAAAACAAAGAAGAACTACAAAAAACTACGTTAGTGACTCGATTAATTATACAAACTCCTGCGAAACCTCCCCACACTTGAACTTAATCAGGAGGTTTCTCCTTGAACTGGACCCTATCTAACCCATTTAATTCCACCCAGTACTTATTAAACATCAAAATTTTATCATTGGAATTGAAAAATGTATTAAAATTTCTTAACGGGTCAGACCACCAAAATTTAAACTTACCTGGCATGAACCGGATGCATTACATGTATCGAGAAGACCAGTCGTGCTTGAACTTCAATGTCTTCTTCATTTTTCCTATAGACCATCTCCTGATCTGCAAATAATTCTGGTTCGCTGATGCTCCTCTCTTCGCTTTCTCCCGTGGTTTTGATTTTTGAGTGACATTTATTATAATTGCCATGGGCCAGCTGTGGTATTCTTCCACTACCACCACTTCCATATCCTCTAGTAGGTCTCAAACAATGCTAAGTCACCCTCCAAATCGAACTCACCTATTTCATCGTACTCAGGAAAACCTTTTAACTCCAAATCCAAAAACTCATTCTCCTCACATAACTGATTCTCAACCTTTTCCTCAACACCATACATCAACTCAAGTGAATCCCCCAAATCCACTTCATTCTTTATCTCTTATTTCTTCACTAACGACCTCTGGTAAGCAACCCACTCTACTTCGTTTATCTCATCATTAGAGTCACTCCATTAATCAGTAAAAGTAACCTGTGAAATCGGAGGTGGGATTTCAACGTTCATTTCGTCTCCGTTACTTGAGTGATCTCCTCATCTGACTCGTCAACAAATCCCAAAAACTTCAACCTCTATTCTTCTTCTTCTTCCAGTCTCCTAACAATGTTTTCTACTGTACGTTGGAGATATGTAAGAACACTATGTTGATTTCTCAAGATGATATGGTGCTCAGCTAACTTCTTTTGGGTATTTGAAGCCATATATTGGGTTAACATCTCTTCTATCTGACGCAAAGCACCAACACAATCCCCATCAGAGCTGCTATAAGAATATTGATAATAAAACTGCCCTTGGTTGTGCTGAGGCTACTGATACGGATCATTAAAATAATACGGATGGAGTCCCTACAAAACTTCTTGCTGCAGCTGAACATAAGGGTTATCATAACGATGTGCCAAACACCCCACATATTGTGGACATATAAGGGTAAAATGGGGTCCACCACAAATTTCACACATATTTACTTGACTCAAAAGAAATAAAAGACACAAACAATTAAACTCCTATGACTCAAGACAAAAACAAAAACAAAAACAAATAGCACGTATATAGCAAGTAAGTCTAATCAAAGCTAATAACGCAATTGCAAAGAGTCCCCGGCAATGGCGCCAAAAATTTGATGTGCTAAAAATAGTCAAATAATTATTGACTAAATTACGCTAAACTAGACACTAAGTAATACTCTAGACTCTATAAAACTCGACTAAACTATTGTAACGATTCCGACGAAACCAGGTATACCCTAACCGGTAGACAATAGTTACGTTATATTTAATGTCGGGTACATGAATTACCATAGTAATTATACGAGAATACATGGTTCACTGTATTGATTATACGTGAATATATAATTCATCGTATTGAATATGCGATTAATCGATCGATAGTTATTGAAACCCGAACGAATCGAGGGTTCAATTATAGACGATACCTATAATATTTAGTGATTTTACGAAGCATTAATGCTTCGGGATAAGTAAAGTACGACACAGAAAAAGAATTTCGATTTAATGGTACGTCGGTGCGTTAAACGGAACCTTTAATACCAAACCGAGCAAGAGACGATCGATCAAGCCGAAAAAGATGCGCAATTATTAATAATATGATGTTCTAAGATAATAAATGCCATGGTTTAAGTTTTTAAATTTTTTAAATCAGTTTTATATAAATTTCATTTTTTTAAGCCGAAAACGACCGTTTTAGCCTCGTTTTAAGCCGAATTAAACATTTAACTGAAAAACAAAATGAACCAGATTATCCAAAACATTATCCAGATTGCCGAAATCTAAATGGGTGGCTAGAAATGGAGAAGTGGGTCCCAACCCCACCTTCCCTTGGTCCGATCGGAAGTGGGGATAAACCCCTTGCCACTTTTATTTTTTTTACAAGCATTCCAACATCCTCCTACTCTCTCCACAAGAACTCTCAAGAAAATCCAGAATTTTAGCAAGAAAACCGAGGTAAAAATCGAGTTATTTACGTGTTCATCTTCCTTTCTTGAGTTTATTTGCAAGAAAATGAGGTTTCAAGTGAAAAAGAGTGAAAACCCGAGATGAAAACCGATTCGTGCATGATCAAGTGATGTATACGGGTTATACAAGGGATCTTGGTCCAAGAAAGGAGTTAAACGAACCAAAAACGAATTTTTACGGTTTAAACTTTAGTGTTGAAACAATAACCGAAACTATAGTGTAAGAGGCTTGATGGTGAGTGTAACTTGCTTGGTATTGTGGTATGTTGATTGTAGGTTCTGTATTTAGTGGTAGATAAGGCGGAAAGACGAGTTTGTAGCTTGTAGTGGCGGAGATCGAAAGGTATAGTCGGTTTTTATATAGTGTATGAGTTTTTGGACAGATTGTGGAGGGTTTAGAGTTGGGTCATGAAATTTTACAGAGGTGTTAAGTACATGAAAATATGAGTTTTGTGAAAATTTGGTAATTTTTGGATAAAGGATGAATATTTGGTGAATTTAATGCTCGGTTTTGGCTAAAAATGGTGAAAAATACTTAAATATCATGATAAATTCTGGAAAATTCCAGATAAGCTGTTTATAACATGTATAAGTCACACACAAAATTTGAGGTCCGTTGGAGAAGTCTAAATAGGCTTTTCGGTTAAATGAGTTCTAGGGTTTTCTAGCTCGGTTTTAGTGAAAATGGCATGTAAAAAGAGATTTTGGTTCTGGAAAAATTACAGGGGACTATGGGGATGACAGGGGTCATCCAGGAAAAATTTGGGATTTTTTCTAAGGTCGTTTGGTATTTACGACATATTTAGTGATTAAATGGTGTTTAAAAATAGATAAATAAATTTTAAATATAAAAATTAATTCTGGAAATATTTTTATAAAATTCCCCAGTGTCAAAAAGTTATTTGTGCAAAATTTCAAGATCCGAGATTAAACGGATAATTATGTGTGCTAAAGAAAATAAAAACAAACTTTTAAGGTTTAAAACGCGTAAACCGGTAAAGTTCGCCTAAACGAGCTGACCGGTGTATAAAAACCCTAAAAATGAACTATTTTCATATAACTGAGTTAAACAAGTAAAAATAAATCATCCAAAAATAATTCGGATGATTTGAGTAATTTTATCCGATTTAACAGTTTCCGGTACACTAAAGACGGAAACGGGTCCCGTGATGGAACACTAGTGAAATATGCTACAGATATGTTCGTAGATTATGTTGTATCGTGATGGAACACGATGGTACAAAATTATAGTTAGAAAATTATTACTCAGATGATATGGTCGGAATTTAAAATTCTTGGGCTAGAGCACTTTTATTCGAGTAATTAAGTTCAGAGATTGGAAACTGAGCTATGGAAGATAGAAATGTTGTGTGCTGATCACTTAGAACACGCTAATCGTTTGAAGGAATTGTCATATCTGGTAACATGGCTAATTACTCCTGAAACTAAGCGAAGTGAGCGCTATATTGGGGACTAACTCCATCGATAAGGAGTATAGTCAATCCTGTAAAATATACAACCTTTGGAAGGGTTGTGTCACAAGCCAGCATTGATATATTTGACTCTATGGGAAGCGGACTGGAAGGACATTAGGTGAGACGTCGAGTGTTAAAGAAGAGAAATGATAAAGGAAGAAGAATGTCAAGTGATAGTAAGCCACAGGTGTGGTAAAGATGGACGTAATGCCCCAATTGTGGAACCAATTGAAGCCATGTGAACCGGCAACCCCAACCCATTCGTGTACAACCACTCCGTACCCAACAGCTTCAATAACAATCCATCCAAAGAAATCAAATTATGCTAAACAGTTGTGCTTGCTATGAATGTGGCAGTACAGAACGTTTCAAGAGAAATTGCCCAAAGTTGAACCAAGGTGTCGTTGGAAGACGAACCGCATGACAAGCATTAACCTCTGATCAAGCAAGGAGCCGTGCTTTTGTGAGTAATTCGAATAAAGCACGTCATGATCCAAAGGTGGTATTAAGTATGTTGTAGTTTTAAATCAATAGGCTTCAGTGACATTTTTACGGTCGCCGATAGAAGTTAGTTCCTGTTAACCTCCTACCATTTGGAAAGATACCGATTAGTGAAACTATAGAACCCTATACTGTAGAATCGCTAACGGTAAATCCCTAATGGTTAACTAAATTGTTCGGAATTGTCCTATTATTCTGAACGATTAACATTTCCTTATTGACCTACGACCAGTAAAGTTAATAAGTTTTCACGTAATAGTTAACATGGATTGGCTAACTCAACATGAAGCTGAAATCAAATATGAAAAGAAGATGATTAGAAGCTCTCTTTCGGACGATGAAGCGATTAGATACAGAGAAAAGTGTACGATTTAAAAGAAAACATATAGAAGATATCCCGGTGGTACGCGAATTTCCACAAGTTTTTCCAGAAGAACTTCCTGGATTACCGCCAACCCGACGGGTCGAATTCAGAATTTATTTAATGCCTCAAGCTGGCCCTGTTGCTAAAGCACCCTACCGACTTGCACCAATTGAAATGCAAGAATTATTGGATAAGGTTTTATACGACCTAGTTAGTCACCATAGGGTGCACCAGTGTTATTTGGGAAATGAAGGACGGAAGTGTTAGGATATGTATTGATTAGGGAGAATTGAATAAAGTGACGATCAAGAATAGGTATTCACTTCTTCGAAGTAAATGATCTGTTTAACCAACTGCAAGGGGCGATTTATTTTTAGAAAATTGATCTTAGATATAGTTATCACCAAATGAAAGATCCAAGAGGAGGACGTTGCAACAACAGCGTTTCGGACTCGTTACGGCCATTATGAATTCTTAGTTATGCCTTTTGGTCTAACAAATGCGCCGGCAGTGTTCATGGACCTTATGAATCGAGTCTGTAAACCCTACCTCGACAAATTCGTTATCGTGTTTATTGACGATATTTTGATTTACTCGAAAAGTAAAGAAGAGCACGAGCAACACTTAAGAATAATTTTAGAGCTTCTGAATCAGGAGAAGTTGTATGCAAAATTCTCCAAGTGTAACTTCTGGTTACAAGAAGTGCAATTCCTCGGTCACGTCGTAAACCATCAAGGAATACACGTTGATCCGAGTAAGATCGAAGCAATTAAGAATTGGCAAGCGCCTAAATCGCCAAAGGAAATCCGCCAATTCTTAGGCTTAGCTGGATATTATCGTCGATTTATAGAGAACTTTTCCAGCATCGCCCAACCTTTAACTCTCCTGACTCAAAAGGATCGAAAGTATGAATGGGGAGAAGAGCAGGAGATGGCGTTTCAAACGTTAAAGCAAAAATTGTGCCAAGCGCCGATTTTAAGTCTCCCCGATGGAGACGATGATTTTGTCGCGTATTGTGACGCATCGCGAAGAGGGTTAGGATGCATGTTGATGCAGAATAATAAGGTTATAGCCTATGCTTCCCGACAGTTAAAAGTACACGAGAAAAATTACACTACTCACGACTTAGAACTGGGAGCGGTTGTCTTCGCACTTAAAATCTGGAGACATTATCTCTACGGTACGAAGTGCACCATCTTCACCGATCATAAAAGTTTGCAGCACATATTCGATCAGAAAGAACTGAATATGAGGCAACGAAGATGGGTCGAGTTGTTAAGCGATTATGACTGTGACATCCGTTATCACCCCGGCAAGGCTAACGTCGTAGCTGATGCCTTGAGTAGGAAAGATCGGGTTAAGCCATTGCGAGTGCGAGCACTGGGAATGATAGTCCAGTCGAACCTTTCGGACCTGATTCGAGTCGCTCAACGTGAGGAGTTGAAAGAGGAACAATTGGAAAAGGAGGGACTTTACGGCAATGAGAAGAATTTCGAACAGCGTGTGGACGAAATTCTCTATTTCAAAAATCGAGTTTGGATCCCGACCCTCCATGACCTTCGTGATTTAATCATGGACGAAGCACATAGATTGAAATATTCCATACATCCGGGATCGAATAAGATGTACAAGGATGTGAAGGAGTTCTACTGGTGGCCGGGTATGAAAAGGATATAGCCACGTATGTCGGAAAGTGTACGACTTGTGCGAGAGTTAAGGCGGAGCACCAGAAACCCTCGGGGATGTTACAACAACCGGAAATTTCCGAATCGGATAAGTGGGAGCAAATCACGATGGATTTTGTGACACATCTCCCTAAGACGTCCCGAGGACATGATGCAATGTGGGTAATCGCGGATCGATTAACCAATCCTCGCATTTCATCCCAATCCATGACGATTACCACAATGAATTCTCGCCCAAATTCATGATGGTGAAATGGTATCTCGTCGTGGAGTACCATTTTCAATTATCTCAGATCGAAATGGGCATCCTACTTCCATTATTGGAAGGCGGGGAAGGAAGCATCGAGAGCTTGAAGCTTTCTATGGGTGAAGTAATTATCACCAATTTGTTAAATTGAAAATGGGCGTCACTCAAGCCATAAGATTTGAATTGATTCGAGAAACAACCAATCGGATTTATAATATTTAATATAAGTTGAAAGCATCGCGAGATTGGCAAAGGATTTATGCCAACATTCAAAGGAAACCATTGTCACCGGAAAGAGGTGACAAGGCATTTTTAAGGCATCACCTTCGAGAGGTGATATAAGGTTTGGCAAAACCGAAAATAGCTCCTTAATATATTGGACCTTATGAGACTATCTCCATGATTGGTTATTTAGTTTATCGATTAAAGTACTCCAGGGGCTAACTACTATACACGATGTTTTACCATGTATACGGATTGAAAAGTACCTAAGCGATGAGGCAACGAAAGTGCTAGTAATGGAGGTACTCATAGAAGACATACTTGATATCATAAATAATTCCGTAGAGATAGTAGACGGGAAAACTAAACAGTTTGGACATACCAAGCTTTATTGATTAAGATTAAGTGGAATTCACAGCGAGGACCAGATTATACCTGGTAACGCGAGGGTGAATTCTGAAGGAAAAACCCCCACCTTTCTCTCGGAAGGGGATAGTGGGCGTGTAAAATTTCGAGGACGAAATTTCTTAACAGGGGGAGAATGTAACGATTCCGACGAAACCAGGTATACCCTAACCGGTAGACAATAGTTACGTTATATTTAATGTCGGGTACATGAATTACCATAGTAATTATACGAGAATACATGGTTCACTGTATTGATTGTACGTGAATATATAATTCATCGTATTGAATATGCGATTAATCGATCGATAGTTATTGAAACCCGAACGAATCGAGGGTTCAATTATAGACGATACCTATAATATTTAGTGATTTTACGAAGCATTAATGCTTCGGGATAAGTAAAGTACGGCACAGAAAAAGAATTTCGATTTAATGGTACGTCGGTGCGTTAAACGGAACCTTTAATACCAAACCGAGCAAGAGACGATCGATCAAGCGGAAAAAGATGCGCAATTATTAATAATATGATGTTCTAAGATAATAAATGCAATGGTTTAAGTTTTTAAAGTTTCTAAATCAGTTTTATATAAATTTCATTTTTTTAAGCCGAAAACGACCGTTTTAGCCTCGTTTTAAGCCAAATTAAACATTTAACCGAAAAACGAAATGAACCAGATTATCCAAAACATTATCCAGATTGCCGAAATCTAAATGGGTGGCTAGAAATGGAGAAGTGGGTCCCAACCCCACCTTCCCTTGGTCTGATCGGAAGTGGGATAAACCCCTTGCCACTTTTATTTTTTTTGCAAGCATTCCAACATCCTCCTACTCTCTCCACATGAACTCTCAAGAAAATCCAGAATTTTAGCAAGAAAACCGAGGTAAAAATCGAGTTATTTACGTGTTCATCTTCCTTTCTTGAGTTTATTTGCAAGAAAATGAGGTTTCAAGTGAAAAAGAGTGAAAACCCGAGATGAAAACCGATTTGTGCATGATATATACGGGTTATACAAGGGATCTTGGTCCAAGAAAGGAGTTAAACGAACCAAAAACGAATTTTTACGGTTTAAACTTTAGTGTTGAAACAATAACCGAAACTATAGTGTAAGAGGCTTGATGGTGGGTGTAACTTGCTTGGTATTGTGGTATGTTGGTTGTAGGTTCTGTATTTAGTGGTAGATAAGGCGGAAAGACGAGTTTGTAGCTTGTAGTGGCGGAGATCGAAAGGTATAGTCGGTTTTTATATAGTGTATGAGTTTTTGGACAGATTGTGGAGGGTTTAGAGTTGGGTCATGAAATTTTACAGAGGTGTTAAGTACATGAAAATATGAGTTCTGTGAAAATTTGGTAATTTTTGGATAAAGGATGAATATTTGGTGAATTTAATGCTCGGTTTTGGCTAAAAATGGTGAAAAATACTTAAATATCATGATAAATTCTGGAAAATTCCAGATAAGCTGTTTATAACATGTATAAGTCACACACAAAATTTGAGGTCCGTTGGAGAAGTCTAAGTAGGCTTTTCGGTTAAACGAGTTCTAGGGATTTCTAGCTCGGTTTTAGTGAAAATGGCATGTAAAAAGAGATTTTCGGTTCTGGAAAAATTACAGGGGACTATGGGGATGGCAGGGGTCATCCAGGAAAAATTTGGGATTTTTCTAAGGTCGTTTGGTATTTACGACATATTTAGTGATTAAATGGTTTTTAAAAATAGATAAATAAATTTTAAATATAAAAATTAATTCTGGAAATATTTTTATAAAATTCCCCACTGTCAAAAAGTGATTTGTGCAAAATTTCAAGATCCGAGATTAAACGGATAATTATGTGTGCTAAAGAAAATAAAAACAAACTTTTAAGGTTTAAAACGCGGTAAACCGGTATAGTTCGCCTAAACGAGCTGACCGGTGTATAAAAACCCTAAAAATGAACTATTTTCATATAACTGATTTAAACAAGTAAAAATAAATCATCCGAAAATAATTCGGATGATTTGAGTAATTTTATCCGATTTAACAATTTCCGGTACACTAAAGACGGAAACGGGTCCCGCGGCCAATCGGGGCGTCTAAACCGAGCTCTAATTTCATAACTTTAATTGAATTATCATTCAACAACTGTTTTCGGGTCGTGTGTGACCAAACTCTTTTTTTTTTAAACGTAAAAACGGATAACCGTGCTAGACACGCAAAACGGGGAAAATGAACTAATAGTAATTTTAAATATGGAACTCTAAACGATACCACAATCTGAGTCCGGAGAAGTGTTTCTGGGTTAACATTGCCTCCAGAACGGGTACAGTACTGGGTTAACAGTGTCCCCAGATGTACCGGTTAACATGGTTAAAGCTATATTAATAGTGATTGTATAGTAACGAACTTAGAGATCGTATTACAGATCCGGATTAGTAGCTGAGTACTCTGTTACCTACTTGTTTACAATAAGGTGAGTTTCACGAGCCCCTTTTTTGTGAATTGTTTTTAAATATTTTCCCGGGGCGGAAAGCATGTTACTATTGAAATGTTTAAGTACATACTGAACGCATGGATTTGCGTGTATTTACATATATTTTATTGTACGGGAATCGTACGGAAATGTACTAAGATGGTAATTGTATGAGTTGCTAACATTGAAAGGCCCCGCAACACGAGTGATTAGCTAAAAGCCGGTAGAGTGTGAATAGTACTATTGGTCTGACAAACCCAACTGGTCCGGCATGGATTTGCTGATGTTTCCCAGCCAGTTGCACATGTCTATTTTGTTGTTATATATTTTTGCTATGTAATGTTAGGCATAGCGGTTTGGGGCAGGTCCGTGGGCGGAGTATGCCACGGGGTTGTATGTGGATAGTCAGAGGTTTCACTTGTGGGCTCAGCATAGTTACATCGATAATATTATATTATGATATTGATTTATCATGGTTTACTCAAATTGTGAAACTCACCAACTATTCGTAGTTGACCCGTTTTCTCACATGCTTTTTCAGGTACGATTAAGATGAAGTGATTGCTTACGTTTTAAGTGCTTGATGTGTGTAAGATTTGCGTACGGGATGTTATGATACATTATATTAAATAGAATCATGTATCGTACTGTAGGATGTGTGTATCACCTATATGGTAATGAAATATGAGATAATGTAATTTGAAGTATATTAATGTATTCAGTTTTCTTTATAAA